>NW_012117166.1:984585-1017423 GCF_000951035.1 Colobus angolensis palliatus
TGCAGCACACCAACATGGCACAAGTATACATATGTAACAAACCTGTACGTTATGCACATGTACCCTAGAACTTAAAGTATAATAATAAAAAAAAATAAAAAAATAAAAATAAAAATAAAAATCCTACCCTGACCAACTCTCAAACCAAGAGCATATTCCAGGTAGATGGAACATGGGTTCTCTAAGTCGACAGCATCTGTACCATCTTACGGACCTATACCCAATAACAGCCGGTCAGTGCTACAGACAGCAAGCAATAAGGACAACAAAAACATTCATAACTTGCTTACTTTTAAGGAGCTTTGGGCTTTGGAAATTTTTAGCTAAGGTGTCATTCTGGTAGCACTATTAAGAGGAAGTTGTGCAGGCTCCTAGGAAGGATCTAAATATAAGTGATAAGCTAATTTGTCTCCCGTTTTGCTGGCTTATATTTAGGGGTCAGTTTGGAGCCATAATCCTCAGCTTTTGGCTTCCCTTTTGATTGAATCACTGGTGATTGATGTTACATATTAATACAGGTGAGAAAAAACCTCCAAACTCTAGAAAATTAGGAAAGAGTTATATTTTTATTACTTTATACATGTGAGAGGAGAGTGTTAATGATTTTTTTCTGATTTGAAAAAATCTTTTCAATATTTGTAAAATTTAGGAATTCAAAAATATCAATGTGAATATTACACCAGTGACACAAAGTAAGACAACTGATAAAAAGTACAGACTTAATAGTAGGTAAGGGTTGTTTTCACAAGGCATAGCAATAATTTCTAAAGTCCAGGTCTCTTACAACATTTAATTATTATAATAAAACAAAATTATCCTTATAAAAGATTTTCTGATTTGTAATACTCTCTGCTTTTCTTTGCAGCTGCAGGGGAAAGAGGGAACATTTTGTTTTAATGAGGCTAAGATTTCATACATAAACAGTTAGGCAGTCCCATAGCTGAAATTCTATTAGCACTAATACAAAAAAAAAATCTCAAGAAACTCATAACATGGGAAGGATAACAGAAAATGAACTACCAACTATTTAATATTTGTATCTACAGTTAGAAACTTTTAAAAATGTTTTCGGTACCATTTTTGCTTCGTAAGTGGGATATATTTTCTTTCATTTTTCTTTCTGTACCTTTATGTCCAGAAACTTCCAAGTACTATTGCCTGTTTTTAACTTAAGGCGATTATTAGTTATGGGTTGGCGCAAAAGTAATTGTGGTTTTGGGCAAGCTGAGCTTTTTCAGCCTCAGGCTATGTTCTAGGTCATCTATTAAGATCTAATTCTGGGCTTAGGAGGAAGCTTCTCCTGTTCCTTCCTCTATATACCCTGATTTTGATGAAAAGAAACAATTCTTGAGTGACTCAAGTTGGTAAGTCCTTGATTAAAAGGAATACCCAGAGAAATTCCAAATATCAGAAATGCTGCTGCTGCTGCCTGGCTCATTACAATGGGTTAGTATTACTCCCGACCATGTACAAGGCACAAGTTGTCTCTAAATATGAGTCTCTCTACATGTGCTTTTTCTGTTTCTCTTAAACTTTAGAAATGGTTTGTTTTATTTATGATATACTTATTGTTTTTCACTCTTAAGGACTGGATTCCTCAGAAAACATGGGCTCATAGATAAATGAATTCACGGGAGACACAGCTTTGGCTCCCAACTTCCTGTCTATTTCTGTTCTGTTTCAGAAGTCAGAGTATAGAAGAATATAGTCATCCTTCAAGCCATATCTTCTAAGTTGTAGTTTGAGGAAATTCCTCCCAGACTAAAAACGATTATCTTTTAAAGATATTTTTGAATGCTCTCAAATATATTTTTATAGGGAATTAAGGGAGTGGGAATGTGATAAACAATCTCTTTCCCTTCCCTCCTTAACTGTCAGAGCCTTATGCTTTAGTTAAACAACTTTTTTTCCATGTAGAGAAGTTGGATTTTCAGGCAAGATCCCAAAGATTAGGAAACTTCCTACCTTCGGGGTCGGTGGGTGTTGGTTGTACTTCTTCTCTAAGTAATGGTCATTCTTGTTTTCCAGGTTGGAATCCTGCAACCTAACTGTATTTTGTTGTCTAAGTATATCTAATGTTCTCATCAGAAGCCAGAGCCTGATATTTCTGAATCTGTCAACCAATAATCTGTTGGACGATGGAGTACAGCTTTTGTGTGAGGCCTTAAGACATCCAAAGTGTTATCTAGAGAGACTGTCGTGAGTGTTTCTGTTTTGTTTTCCGTAGAGCCATTTTGCTTGGTTCGGTGTAGCTTAATTATGATCTGATGGGGGAACTGCTTGGGTCTTGACACTAACTGACTCATTTGTCAATCCTGAATAAGCTCTACATGTATCCCCCTTCTCTTCCTCTACTTCCCTCTCTTTTACTTCACTTTTAGACCTATCATTTTTTTCTGATTGAGCTCTTTACTTTCATTCTTTTCTAAGCTTCCCCTCTCCCCTTCCATGTTTTATATCCTGCAAACAGCTGCAATGGAATTCGTAATTTAAATAGGTTTGTTGAGGTTAATTTTGTAGTCAAGATATGGGGGTTACAAGCACCACTGATTTCCCTGTGAAGGAGAAGAGAAGCATGAGCTGTGGGAATTGACAGATCCCTTCTCATCTCTGTTTCTTTTTCAGCTTAGAAAGCTGTGGTCTCACAGAGGCTGGCTGCGAGGATCTTTCTTTGGCTCTCATCAGCAATAAAAGACTGACACATTTGTGCTTGGCAGACAATGTCTTAGGAGATGGTGGAGTAAAGCTTATGAGTGATGCCCTGCAACATGCACAGTGTACTCTGCAGAGCCTTGTGTAAGTGTCTTCAAGTTTTATCCTCAATACATACTGTACATTTTGAAATATGTTTAAAATAGTAAAATGTTATGAACACATTCTGTTCCTTGCTTTTTCCCTGTTATCCTTAATGAAGAAGAAGGTGAAAATGATATTAATAATTGACATTTATCGTGTCCTAACTCTACCCTGGATCATGTGTTAAACATGCTTATTCTGCAAAATAGTATCTGATGCTGTCAAATTGGCTACCCTATTTTGAGGGGCCTCCTTCTACAGATGAGGAATGTGAGCCTTAGGAAGATAATGTACCTTACTTAGTATCTCACAAGAAAATGATGAATTCAGAACTAAAGCCTACCACCTATCCTACTCTATAATCTGAGCTCAGAACAGAAATACAGCACTCTGTTGTAGGTCTGAATCACATTGTGATTATTCTATTCATTTTTGTTAGATAATTTTCTAAACATTGAATTAATAAGCCAAGGTTTTAATTTGATTAAATATGGTTAAGTTGCCTTCCAGATAGATTGTTTATATTTCCAGCAGCAGTCTAGGGACCTGCACTTTAACACCCTCATTGGACATCTATAATCTTTTTGACCTGTATTAATTAAATAGTTGAAAAGTAACTTTTAAAGTAATTTAAATGTTGAGCATCTTTTCAAGTGTTTTTGATCCTTTATATTTAGGAATTTCCTCTTCATAGGCTGTTTTTCCCTGATGTTTTCTATTATATATGTTATATATTATAGTTATTAATATCACATATACATTATTTTATATATATATTGCAAACAATTTTCTTAGCATGTTGCTTTATTTCTAACTTTATGGTCATTTTTAGAATAGATAAATTTAAAAATTTTTGTGATGTCAAATTCTGCCTCACGACTTCAAGAAGTTTTGTCATAATTGGAAATACCTTTCTTTTTTAAAAAAATACACATATATCATCTCATACTCTTTATGGTTTACTTTTAACGTTTACATGTTAAATTATTCCAAATTTATTTTGTTATAAGGCTTAAACTTATTTTTCCCCATATATCAGATCTATTGTACCAAAGCAATAATGGCATAATATGGATTTTCCTTACTGTTTGAAAATGCCGCTTCTATTACGTACAAAGAGTACTTACTTTATTGTGACTACTCTTATTCTACTCCATCTACCTGTTCTTCTAGTCCATGGAGCTACTTCTGCAGTAGAGTACTATGTATATGTGTAATGTAATGAGGTTAGCATTTGATTTATTGTAAGAAAAATGCTGAAGAATATGAGTCTAGTTTGTAGCCCAATTTGATGTAAATCTGTTTCCCAAGTGAGACAGGCTGGCAGTGAGGGTGTTTCATCTGAAATGGAATGTTGACAAATAGATAAGGGATCAAATCATGAAATCTTTTCAAAGAGAGAAATCTCTGGACAGTACAGCAGTAATTCCATCTTTCTTCACATTGTCCTTCCTGTAGGCTGAGGCACTGCCATTTCACTTCACTTAGCAGTGAGTATCTGTCAACTTCTCTTCTACACAACAAGAGCCTGACACATCTGGATCTAGGATCAAACTGGCTACAAGACAATGGAGTGAAGCTTCTGTGTGATGTCTTTCGGCATCCAAGCTGTGATCTTCAGGACTTGGAGTAGGTTTTCTGTTGCTTTCCTTTTGTGTAGTTTCAACAACAGTGTCTGGGGAGATACTGAAAGAAAGGCTGAGAACTGAGTATCTATCAGAGAAAAGAATATACAGCTGATTTTCCCTCTCTCTTCTGCCTGGGACAAGCTGGGGAAGTCTGCTCATCAGATTTTTAAAAATAATTACCATAGTAATTCTAATAAACTTTCCTCAGGTAATAAGGACCAGAGGCATCAGGCTGAACAGTGGCCATTTTATTCTTTCCTTGGTTGTGCCCCAGTGAATCTACTGTGTGTCTTCTACTTTTAATCCAGAAGCTGAAATTGTTTTCTACTAGTTTTTCTCTTACATTTATGTTTAAACTCAGGTTTATAATTAGATCGACTTTCAAATAAATTGGGAAGGGGATTTTTACAACATCCTACATTCCACTGCTGAACAGCAGCCATTTTATTCTTTCCTTGGTTGTGCCCCAGTGAATCTACTGTGTGTCCTCTACTTTTAATTCAGAAGCTGAAATTGTTCTCTACTAGTTTTTCTCTTAGATTTGTATTTAAACTCAGGTTTATAATTAGGTCAACTTCCAAAGAAATTGGGAAGGGGATTTTTACAACATCCTACAATCCATTGCTGAACAGTAGCCATTTTATTCTTTCCTTGGTTGTGCCCTAGTGAATCTACTGTGTGTCTTCTACTTTTATCCATGAAGCTGAAATTGTGATCTACTAGTTTTTCTTTTAGATTTATATTTAAACTCAGGTTATAACTAAGTAAACTTTCAAATAAATGGAAAGGGGATTTTTAACAATGTTTAAAATGTCCTACACATTTTTAAACTCCAACCATTTTCATTAATATTATGTTTTCTCAGTCTGTGAGCAAGTATACATACATATGCATTGCATGTGTATACATAATTTTGATTGCTGTATGGATATGATTTGGGGTTTCCTTTTCACTTGATAGTATTTCAGAAATACATTTATCAAGGTGTGCATGCTGAGAATAAAGAAGAAATACATTTAAATACTTATTTCAAATTATCTTCTTGATTATTTTAATGACTGTATGGTATTTTGTATTTCATTGCATAAATACTTTGGCCGGCGTGAATCAAGACAGAGGCATCACTTAGCAATCTCAGCTCCCTTTCCTACCAGGGCCTCCCAAGTGACCAGTAACTTTTGTGAGCCATTAAGGGTCTAACCCCAGCATAGTTTTTCAGATCTGTAAAGTCAAGCTCTTTGGTAGACCCAGAAGTATTTGTCATGGCCAGACTGACTCATGATAACTAAACTTCCAAATGAGTTTAATAGTTTAATGTGACAACTATAAACACGAAGGCAATTATACTGTAGGGTCCAATCAATACCTTTACTTACTTTAGGAAAGTGTAGATGATATGGGTTATTTTGTGATTCTCTGGAATTTTGTTCATCATTATTCAACTGGAAGACAAAGATTTACTTAATGGATGTTTAAGTATTTAAGTTGTTAAATGATATTAAATAAGATGTTAAATCCAATGTCTTCATTTAACTACAGAGATACAATTTCTAAGTGACCTATATACTCAAGGTGTTTACTAGCCAACTTTCTCTCCTTAGCAATGCTGTAAACAAAGCTGTACTTTCTTAGTTACCTTCCAAAGCCTCTGTGCAGACCATGTCAATTCTCTTAACCAATATTTTCAACCAGTATGAACTAGATGCTAAGGAAACTAAAAGTCACTAAGGTGATGCTTTTGTCCCCAAATAACATAAAATGCTGATTACAGAGAAATAAATATAAAGCAAATTACAATATATTCCATACATTGTTATAAGGATATGACAACAGTCTCAGGGATTAAGGTTGGGACTTCTCAGTGGAAACAGAGTTACTTTAGGCTAGAAAAATGACAAAGATTCTGTTATGTGGGGATATGCTAAACAGAAGGAAAGGAGAGAGAATAGAAGAGAAACAACAACAAATATGGTTTAGTTGGAGAAAAATTCATGTGCATGGTTAGAAAATAATGTGGGGACAAAGTATGGAAAGAGAAAGCTTGAGGTCAGATTGTGAGTGCTCTTGAATACCACGCAAAGGACCTGGAATAAATATCTTTCTATATGTAGCTTTCTTCTCTGAAGATAATACTTTGAGATGGATTCCAGGGAACTTTTTTCACTTAAAGATATATTAAAAACTGAAAGCACAGAGATCTATTGATTCCTTGGGAAAGCTTATATTCATTTTTTTAAGTATTGGTAAAAATAAATGTTTATACCCTTGATTTTTAAAGCTCTGTAGATAACAACCTGGTTGTGGAAGACAACAGTTTTACCTGCTGGTTTCTTCTGCTCATTAAGAAATCCCATCTGTTTTTACTGATAAATTAGACCCTCCCATGTATGTCCTGGATTGTAGATAGAAAAGAGGTTCAAATACCTGGGTGTATCTCCTAGGAGGAAACTTATTAAGCCTCACAATGGAAGGATTCACTTTTCCTATTGTAATTCTTACAGACTGATGGGCTGTGTTCTCACTAATGCATGTTGTCTGGATCTGGCTTCTGTTATTGTATACAACCCAAACCTGAGGAGCCTGGACCTTGGGAACAACAATTTGCAGGATGATGGAGTGAAAATTCTATGTGACGCTTTGAGATATTCAAACTGTAGCATTCAGAGACTCGGGTGAGTTCATAGTTTTCCATTAAGAAAATGATGCCTATTTGGTAGCTAGTATAGCTAGAAGATAATTAGTGTATGGAGAGAGGATACAAACTAAATGGGGCTAGAAGGTAAGTTACTCTCACAAAAAAGAATCTAAATTTCAAATAAATGGATCAATGTACTGCATGTTCTTTACTATAGAAGCCATATTTCACATTTCTTTGTGTCCCCTTTAGTACCTTGGACAGATGCTTAGTACTCAAGTGGTACCTGGTTTGGGTCTTCCATGTTCTATCATTCTTCGGATAGTCCACTTGTCTGTGAATTAATTTTTTATTAAATTGAAGACTTTTACTAATTATCTTCTATCTGTAAAATACTATGTTCTTAAGGAGCTTGTAATCTAATAAAATCACATTCTGTGTTGTGGACATTTCTTATGTTCAATTCTGTATTTAGATTTTTGTTTGATTTTGAACTGATACTGGCTAGTACATTTTCACTTATACAACATGAATTATTGACCTCAGGGTCAAGAATTGTGCTCTGTGTGTGGGAAGCTCAGACATAATGACATGTATCATCCTTTAGAAATTTAACAGTCTTCCAGAGAAATCTCCCCTGACTCTTCCAAGAAAATGAAGCTTTTATATTTCCATTGACTATATATTTTTATAATAGCAATGACAATGATGTAACTGTTAGGTCTGAGATTTAATTTTATCCTACTTATAACCTAATAAATTCATCTGTTATTGTTTCATGGATGCTAGCCAAAAAACAAAACCAAACTCACAAGACTCTTATCAGAGACAAAGGACTTTATTGCTTGTAGCAGAGCAAAGCATGAGTATTAGCATGTCTGTGTCAGTTCCTTTTGTCCCCTAAGTCTCACAGGGCTGATGAAGAGGGTCCAGATGGAAGAGGGTCCAGATAGAGATTGAGAGACCTGGGATTTTACAGGAGGCAGTAATAAGCCTGCTCTTTGTCCCTCAAGGTTGCTCATTACAAATGCAACCCTGGAAAATGGCCCAGGTAAAGAGTTGTCAGGGCCTTCCATTTTTGTTAGCAAACATGTAGGGGAGAGAAAGACCTATGGAAGAATATCTCCCCAAAATGTCTACCCCTTGTTTCTACACAGTAAAATCTTGGCTTCTGGTGAATTTTCACATAAATATGCTACTCCACTGGCCACTCTGATTAACAGAGATTGGGACCAAATCTGTTCAATTAATCTCATCTACCATTTAATTAAGGTCGCTAATAACAAAACTCCAAGCATGGGATGAGGCCAATGTGTAGTATTGATTTCAAACATTCCCACAGGGGTCTGACTCAGTCAAATGAGTAAGTTCCAGGAAAGACTACTAGGTCTTTTACGCATTAGAACCCATACAAGGGAGTCTAAAATGACCTGCCATTCTTTGATGTCACTGGCAATAAATAAATAAAGATGGGCCAAAAGCAGTCCTCCTCCCCAGTAAAGAGACAGTTAGCAGTCCACTCTTCCCCACAAGCAAACATGTAACTGAAAGGAGTAGAGGTCACTCTAATTTTGGATTTACTGTTATATTTTATTTGGTTAGCCATTGCACTAGTTTGATTAAGCTAGGTGAGCAGTCTCACTGGTAGTTGTAGCTGCCTCATTCTCATACATGGTATATTCCAAGGCTGTTCTGGCATCAAGAGAAGCTTGCAGATTTGTATCGAATTGAAACAAGGTTGTGCTAGTGATTGTATTTGTATACATATGATAAGGCTCCATATTAGGAGGCTGCTATTGATGGCATCAGGCAGAGCAAAGCAATTCAGGACCTGCTATGTCTACATTAGATTTTCTGTTTCCATAGTGTATAGACAGGCATAACAAACCAGGCTGTGGGTCAGTCTGTCAGCTGCAGTTGCTGCGTAGACTCCATGGACCACATAATTATTTTGCCAGGCCGAAGTTTTGGATCTAGGAGAAAAAATAGAGCATGAATTGTTCTCCTCACTCACCACACCTCCAGGTTCTAAGGTGTTCCATTCCAAATATTGTTGCTGCTCTTCCCCTATACCAATGAAATCAGTTTGTCCCATCCTAGTGGCTAGAACTTCATCTATTCTCCAATTATCCTTTACTTGCATGGAGCCCTTCGGTCTGGAGGAATCATACAATGGGAGAGAGAGAAAAACATCTTTACAATATTTACAGAAACCTATTATATCTTATACATTATATTCCAATTCTATATTATCTCTGAAATATCAAAGGCAAATTATGAAGCTTTGCAGCCTCTAATCTACCTTTTAAAAATATAGGTAGATGTAACATTCTATTTTATAATTTTCCTATATACTCATTTTTTTTCCAGCAAAAAGTATTGAAATTTTTCTCCCCTCTGCTTGGTAGGGACATCTTTGTTGTAAACCACATTTTCATTGGTGCATGGATCTGTTCCTGGGTTCTGTTTTCTCTTCCATTGACCTGTTTGTAATTCTCAGTTCTAACAATGCTGTCTTAATTAATATAGCTCCATAATAAGCCCTGATACCCACTACAGCAAGTCTTCCCATCTTCTTAAAGAGAATTTTGGCTTTCCTTCCCCTTTACATTGGCAAATAAATTGGAAATATCAACTTATCAAGTTACATACATATGTACTGCCCCCCAACCTACCTATATGTTGGTGTCTTGAATCGAATTGCATTTATTCTATCAGTGAGTCTCCTGATACACCAAAAAGACATATCTCATTTATTTAGGTCTGTCAATAAAGCTTAGTAATTTTTTCTTGAGTGGTCTTGTATTCTGTTACTGATTAACTTTATTCCAAAGTGCTTGCTATATTTCATGCTGTTGTAAATGATTGTTTTAGTTATTTTTTTCATTGTGTTTATACATAGAAACATAGGATTTTTTTAAAGTTGGTTTCTTATCCAAAGCCTGCCACATTCTCTTGCTTATTCTAGTTGCTAATTTGTAGATACTTTTGTATTTTTTAGGTATACAATCACATAATTTAGGAATAATACAATGTAGTTATTTTTTCCTTTTCTGTTCTTATATTCTTTTTTTCCTTTTTTACATGCCTTAGTAACTGTTAATATATGTGATATAATGTTAACCTGTCTGGGGATAATGAACTTTCATATGTTGTTCCCAATGTTTAAAGCACAATTTCAGTGGTTCACCAATTTATCAATTTAGGGAAATTGCCTTCTACACCTAGTTTGCTAGGAGTATTCTTTTTCTTTTTTTAAATTATACTTTAAGTTCTGGGATACATGTGCAGAATTTGTGCAGGTTTGTTACATAGGTATACACGTGCCATGGTGGTTTGCTGCACCCATCAACCCATCATCTATATTAGGTATTTCTCCTAAAGCTATCCCTCCCCTAGACTCTCATCCCCCAACAGGCCCTGTTGTGTGATGTTCCCCTCCATGTATCCATGTGGTCTCATTGTTGAACTCCCACTTACAAGTGAGAAGATGGGATGTTGAATTTTCTGTTCCTGTGTTAGTTTGCTGAGAATGATGGTTTCCAACTTCATCCATGTCCCTGCAAAGGACATTAACTCATCCTTTTCTATGGCTGCATAGTATTCCATGGTGTATATGTGCCACATTTCCTTTATCCAGTCTATCATTGGTGAACATTTGAGTTGGTTCCAAGTTTTGGATATTGTGAATAGTGCTGCAATAAACGTATGTGTGCATGTGTCTTCACAGTAGAATGATTTCCAATCCTTTGAGTGTATACCCAGTAATGGGATTGCTGGATCAAATGTTATTTCTGGTTCTAGATGCTTGAGGAATCGCTACACTGTCTTCCACAGTGGTTGAACAAATTTACACTCTGACCAACAGTGTAAAAGTGTTCCTGTTTCTCCACATCCTCTCCAACGTCTGTTGTTTTCTGACTTTTTAATGATCACCATTCTAACTGGCATGAGATGGTATCTCACTGTGGTTTTGATTTGCATTTCTCTAATGGCCAGTGACAATGAGCTTTTTTTCATATGTTTGTTGGTCACATAAATGTCTTCTTTTAAGAAATATCTGTTCATATCCTTTGCCCAATTTTTTATGGGATTTTTTTTCTTGTCAATTTGTTTAAATTCCTTGTAGATTCTGAATATTAGCCCTTTGTCAGATGGATAGATTGCAAAAACTTTCTCCCATTATGCAGGTTGCCTGTTCACTCTGATGACAGTTTCTTTTGCTGTACAGAAGCTCTTTAGTTTAATTAGATCCCATTTGTCAATTTTGGCTTTTGTTGCCATTGCTTTTTGTGTTTTAGTCCTGAAGTCTTTGTCCATGCCTATGTCGTGAATGGATTGCCTAGATTTTCTTGTAGGGTTTTGATGTTTTTAGGTTTTACGTTTAAGTCTTTAATCCATCTTGAGTTAATTTTTGTATAATGTGTAAGGAAGGAGTGCAGAAGCAGTTTTCCCAACACCATTTATTTAATAGGGAATCCTGTCCCCATTGCTTATTTTTGTCAGATTTGTCAAAGATCAGATGGTTGTACATGTGTGGTGATATTTCTGAGGCCTCTGTTCTGTTCCATTGGTCTATATATCTGTTTTGGTACCAGTACCTTGCTGTTTTGGTTACTGTAGCCTTGTAGTATAGTTTGAAGTCAGGTAGCATGATGGCTCCAGCTTTGTTCTTTTTGCTTAAGATCATCTTGACTATACAGGCTCTTTTTTGGTTCCACATGAAATTTAAAGTAGTTTTTTCTAATTCTGTGAAGAAAGTCGATGGTAACTTGATGGGGATAGCACTGAATCCATAAATTACTTTGAGCAGTATGGCCATTTTCATGATATTCTTTCTTCCTATCCATAAGCATGGAATGTCTTTCCATTTGTTTGTGTCATCTGTTATTTCCTTGAGCAGTGGTTTGTAGTTCTCCTTGAAGAGGTCCTTCACATCCCTTGTAAGTTGTATTCCTAGGTATTTTATTCTCTTTGTAGCAATTGTGAATGGGAGTTCACTCATGATTTGGCTCTCTGTTATTGGTGTATAGGAATGCTTGTGATTTTTGCACATTGATTTTGTATTCTGAGACTTTGCTGAAGTTGCTTAGCCCAGAAAAATTTTGTCAAATGTGATGAATCACATTGATGTATGCATTATATGAACTTTGCATTATTGGAATCAAACCAACTTGAACATATCTCCTATGTACATTGTGTAATTTACTTTATTAATGTTAATATTACTGACAGCACTTAACCATTTTGTTCATAATGGACATAGGTTATAATTTCTTTTGCAGTCTTCATCAAGTTTTTGCATCAAAATTACCGTATTTTCATGAGTTCAGGAGTGTTCCTTATTTTTTAGTTTCCTGAGAGGATTTTTGTAAGATTGGAATTGCTTCTTCCTTGAATTTTGTAAAAATTTCTGGCAAAGCTGTCTAACCTGGAGTTTCTTTGTGTGTAGGATTTTTGACTTCCGATTCAATTTTTGAAATAATTAGGTTTTCTCTTTCTCATAGAGTACTTTTGTTAAGTATATATTGTTGATTTTATCTATTTCATCTAAATTTTAAAACTTATTGGCAAGCATCTAATATTTTATTATTTGCTTAACTTCTTAATCATCTATAGTGATATGTTTTTTCTCATTTATGATATTGAATTTGACCCTTTCTTTATTTTTGTATTCAAAGAACACAACATTAATCCACCCTGTTGTACATCTACATTCTGTTTCATTAATTTCTGTTTTTATCTTATTTTTTCTTGTACTTTTGTTGGGTTTATTTTACCATTTGCTAAATTCTTGAGTTGGATGCTTAGACATACATAATCCCTTTCTTCTTCTCCAACAAAGATATTTAAGGTTACAACTTCCCTTCAAATGACTGCATTAACTTAATCATAAAATTTTGATATATTATGCAGTATTTTTGTTATTTTTGAGTCCACAATATTTGTAAACTTCCCTAGAACTTTTTTCTTCAACTAACAGGTTACTTTTAAATATACTCCTTAATTTTCAAACATGAGGCTTTTCTTTTTATATTCAGTCTGTAGAATTGTTGTCTGAGAACATACTGTGCATGAGTACAGTTCTTTGAAGTTTGTTGTCATTTGCTACACGACTTTTTAAACATACTTAAGAACATGAAAAATTGTTATTTCTAATTTAGTTTTTAGTTTTTCTAAGTACAGGGGGTTTTTCTGTCATGTCTGGCTATTTTTTTTTCTTTTTTTGACCGGGGGTGGGGGACGGGGGCGGAGTGATGAGGTCTTACTCTGTTACCCAAGCTGATCTTGAATTTCTGTTATCACTTAACAAAAAAAAGTTTTGTATTCTCAGCATCTACATAGGCACTCAGTTGTTCAATGGCCAGGTAAGCATAAGGTAAAAATTAGATTCAAATTGTTTAGGAGAATGTTAGGTGCAGAAGGCTGAGTTTGACATGCTTCCTCAGCTTGTGCAGAGGCCCTTGACTGATGGATGGGTGGGTTGGTTAATTTATCTCAATTAGCCATTTCCTTTCCCACCTATAGGCAGCTGACCTAATGTATTCAAAATATGCCATAGAATTGCATTTTTATTTGCATCAATGGCATGATGCTAGAGACCATATTATATTTCTTGCTTATTTTATTTTACTTATTTATTTTTTTCTGATACTGAGTCTCACTCTGTAGCTCAGGCTGGAGTGCAGTGGTGCGATCTCAGCTCGCTGCAACCTCCACTCCTGGGTTCAAGCGACTCTCCTCCCTCAGCTTCCCAAGCAGCTGGGATTACAAGTTCATACCACCACACCCAGCTACTTTTTGTATCTTTAGTAGAGCGGAGGTTTCACCATGTTGGCCTTGTCGAACTCCTGACCCCAGGTGATCTGCCTGCCTCAGCCTCCCAAAGTGCTGGGATTACAAGCATGAGCCATCATGCCTGGCCTATTCCTTGCTTTTTAAACACTCACTACCAAAATTCCTACATCTAGTTATAGTGATGTATTTTTAGTGATGTTCAAGGATTCAACTGCTTCATAGTATTTTGTAACGTGAGTGCATGTTTTATTTATTCCTTAATAATTATGAATTTGTAATTCATGATTTTGGAAGGGATAAGTTCAGCCTGGAAATATCTGGTAATAATGAATATTATAGGTATTTATAGTCCTTGAATTTATACTGTGCTCATTTTTTAAAGTTTCTGGAATTATCCTCCATTCTGAGTTCACAGATCTCTTGTGGGCTTTGTTGTGTCATCGAATAAATTCATTTTTGTCTTTTGTCTCTCTTCTCTACAGGTTGGAATACTGTGGTTTGACATCTCTCTGCTGTCAAGATCTCTCCTCTACTCTTATCTGCAACCAAAGACTAATAAAAATGAATCTGACACAGAATACCTTAGGGTATGAAGGAATTACGAAGTTATATAAAGTCTTGAAGTCTCCTAAGTGTAAACTACAAGTTCTAGGGTAAGTCTCCATTGGTTTCTCAGGGGGAGCATTTCCTGTAATGAGGGATTTGGGGAGCCAGTCATTTACTACAGGTCTCAGAATCAACCTAATTATGTATCCTTGGGTATTTTCTAGACATTTATTTGTTTTTCTCTCATAGAACACTGAATTTTGAGAGACACAATATAGCACAGTGGTTGAATATTGAGCACCCTGGAACCAGCCTAGATGAGTTTGAATTCTGTCCCTACCACTTACTAAATGTTTAATTAAGGCTAGTCCCCCATTGCTCTTTGTTTTGATTTGCTTATCAGTAAAATGGGTTAAATGATAAAATCAACCTGTAAGGTTATTATGAGCATCTGAGTCAATATAGACCAAGTACTTAGAATGGTGCCTAGCATAACAATAAACAATAAATGTGTTAGTTGTTTTCATTATTATCAGTAGTAGTATTAATTTTGCTTGGATAGGAAAAGGCTCTTGGAGGATCCTTTTTAATTTTAATTGGTTTCTCTTTCTCTTCTGTTAATTTCTCCTATCTTCCTTCAACTGCTGTATCTCCCTCACTATATCTCTCTCAGTTCCCTTCCCCACTCCTCACCCATATTATAATGTTTCCTCTCTATTTTAACAGAACAGTTTTTTTTTTCTCCTGAAATAAATCCTTTACAGAGAAAGTGGAGGGCTGTAGGGAAATTGAATGCAGGAAAAGAGATGTTCCCTTGTTTTCTCAGGTTGTGCAAAGAGGCATTTGATGAGGAAGCCCAGAAGCTGCTGGAAGCTGTGGGAGTTAGCAATCCACACTTAATCATTAAGCCAGATTGTAACTATCATAATGAAGAAGATGGGTCTTGGTGGCGGTGTTTCTGATTTGAAGAAACTGACATTCCTTTAAAAATATAAATATAAATACATACATACATAGATACATACCCAGACTTGGGTGCTTAACTTCAGATACTCTATGCCCAGAAATTGTGTACTTGGCAGCTGTCAGATACCCACTTCTCTGTAAAATGTCTGTTCTACTTCACACAGTGGTTGAGAGGCTAAAATAAAATAAAAAGTATAAAACTCTCTGAAAAGTATAATATGTTTTTAATTGGATACAGAGCTTAAGAATGCAGATAAGGGAAGCCTGGATATGAGGCTGGAGGACGCGGACAGGGAAGATCAGTTAAAATGCCTCGTTTTTTCCTTACTTTCACTGACATGGCTTAGTTCACAGCCCCACTGTCTCTGGCACCTTTTATTAAAATGTGTCTCCATGTGTGTTCTTGGGATCACCAGTGTCAAGATCACTTGGGTATCTGTCTTAAAATGAAGATTCCTGAACCCCACACTAGACTTACCAAATCAGAATGTCTGGGTAAGGGTCCTTGGAAACCAGCATTTTGATAATTTCCCAGGCAAATTATTAAGTATACTAATAGTTGAGAATGACTAATTTCAGTAGAAATGGGAGTCTACTTCTACAATGAACACTTTCTATAGCTTATTGTAAAGATAAGGAGGATTAATTTCCTTTAAGGGATTATAAGGTTATTTGGGCTAGAGCTAGAAACAGATTCTTTCATTTGGGAAAAACATGACACAATAAAATTTTTTGTGTGTGAAAGACTGTTCTGGCTATTTATTGGTTGTGTAACAAACTATCCCAAAACTTGGTGGCTTAAAACAATAATGATTTTATTAAATCTCATAATTTGGTTTGGAATTCAGAAAGGGCCCAGCTGAGCATTTCTTATACTCCATAAGGTATCACTTGGGGTCCCTTGGTGGTATTCACCTGGCAACCAGATTGCTCTGGAGGTCCTAGATAACTTTTGTACGTCTGCTGCCTTGGCAGGGAGGGCTGAAAGGCTGGGTTGAGCCAGACCCCTCTTCCTGTTATCAGCCAGAAGTCTAGTGGTTCTCAGCAGTTTTGGTCCTTGCCCCCTCAGAGGAAAGAATTCAACTGAGAGGCAGAAGTAGGTTTAAAGCAGAGGCAAAGTTTATTAAAGAAGGCAAAGTACACTTTAAAGAAATCAAGCAGGCCACTTGAGAGATTCAAGTGTCTCTCTTGATCCTTGGTTTGAGACTTTATACATTGGTTCATCTTCCAGGCTCTTCTCCCCTGCTGATCCCTCCCTTGGGCAGGTTGTTGCTTGATTACCCGTGTGCAGTGGCCTGCCAGCACTTGTGAGGGGTCCCGTGCACAGTGTGTTTACTGAAGTTGTATGCATGCTCCTTTGGGATGACTTTTCCTTACTGGTCATATACAGGAAGGTCATATACAGGTCAAAGTCTACCATCTTGCTCCCCTTTGCACACGCTTGAAACTTTATCAGGGATTGTGGTTCGCTGGCTCCAGGTGTTTTTTATCTGTTGCAGGACTCCTTTCCCTCCTGGTGGCAGTTGTGGCCACTTACTGTCTCAGAGGGATAGTTTTATGCTCACCTGTCCTTCACCTGATGAAAGCCAGACATTTCTGGGGACCCTCCCTTGTCCTGTTCATTATCTCAGAGGAAAAGGTTTATGATTGCTTGACTATGGCTCAAAAATTGCTTGGCATTCCTGGGGGGCCTCTCTCCTGCCCTGCTCTCATATCTGTCTAACTACCTACTCTAACATTGCCTCTAGTCTTAGGACCTCTCCATGTGGTTTCTGCAGGGTAGGGATTCAGGATTTAAAAGGGCCAAGAGGAAGCTGTCAGTTATTTTAAAAGCTAGGCCCAGAACTGGCATAAAGTCACTTCCATAATCCTCTGTTGGTGAAAATAGTACAGGCCAGCTCAGATTCTAGGGCAATCAATTGTTGATGGGAGTAGTGTCAAAGAATTTGTGGCCTTCTTAGTTCACCACAAACTTAATGTTTTTCTCCTTCTCTGTGGGAGAAAATAAAGCCTCTTAGCTTATTGTAAGGCAAAAACCAACACTTTTTCTTTGATAACACTGTCAATTCCTGCACAGTTCTGATCACCAAAATATGTGGGTTTTTACCACACCAAGCAATTTTCCAACACCAGCTGGGTGTCCTATAATTCAATTCCATTCTGACATTATCATCCTGGAGGTAGCATCATGTCCCACAGGTGAGGATCTCAGTCCCACAAGACTCTGCCCTATTTGAAGTACCAATTGCAAGTTCCAGGTTGTGACCTGTACTTCTGACAAACTGGTCATAAGTCAGGGTTCCCACAACTCTCTTTTCCCTGGGTTCCATAATTTGCTAGGATGGCTCACAAAACTCAGGGAGATACTTTACTTATGTTTACCCATTTATTATAAGAGAATATTTTAAATGATACAAATGAACAGCCATATGAAAGAGACACATAGGGCGAGGTTCGGAAAGTTCTATCCCTGTGCATTTGGCTTGTGCCACCTTCTCAGCACATGGATGTGTTTAGCAACCAGGGAGCTCTCTGAATCCCATCTTTTTGTGGAAGCTTCATTAGGTAGGCATGATTGATTAAGTCACTGGCCATTGTCATAAACTCAACCTTCAGCACCCCCTTGCTTCTTTGGAGGTCGGGATGGGGAGTGCTGAAGGTTCCAACCCTTTAATCACATGGTTGGTTCTCCTAGCAACCAGCCCCCATCCTGAGACTATCTAGGAGCCTCTGGCTACCAGCCATCTCATTAGCATACAAAAACACTTATTGCTTCAAATATTCCCAACGTTTTGGAACCTGTGTGCCTTGAAAGGGGCCAGGAAATCACACTGTATAATATCCCGTGGGTCAATGTGGAGGACTGGAGAATAGACCTTGGCAGTCAGAGGGGGCAAATGGTTTTCATAAAAATTTGCAAGTAATGTTACTGGTGCTGATATCCACACAGAACAATAATACTGCTGCTGACATTTGGCATAGGTGATACATAGAGAGGTGGCTTTACTGAGATTGATTCCCAGTGAGGACAGTCTTGCTAGTTAGAAAAAGCTAACCAGCGCTATTATACCAAACACAGAAAAGAAAGTATACACCAAAGTAGTGACTTCTTTCACATGATAGCCTTGGGCTGCAGTCACCATCTCATCCTTCACAGACAACAGGATTTCCAAGCTGCCCAAAGAAAATTCCAACAAAGGTAAATGTTTCTTAAGATAATTTCTACCAGACTGTCAGAAAAAGGAAAATTCTTATATTTCTGAAACCATTTCAGGGCATTATAGAGGAAGACAGCTTTTCTAATTGATTTTTTAAAGATGAAAACTATTGATAATAGAGCCTGACAACCAAAATGAGTGATTGAGGCATAAGTCTCAAATCATCAGGATTTATTGAGCCAGCTTGAGAATGAATCTGGGAAAAATAGGGGTCACAGGGGCATCTGTGGGTGTTTTTTCTTTAGAAGGTCTCAAACGGTTTAGTATTTATATATTTTCCTTTAAAAGGGGGATGTGGCAGTGAGATTAATGATTATATAGTTTTCAGACTTTAGTGCCCAGTAAATCTACATTTTATATAAGGTAAACATTTGAAGAAAAAAGGAATACAGGAAGCAGATGTCTCAGGAGTGAAGGAATAATTAATCTATGTCTTTTTGGTGTACCTGGGAAGATAAACTAGTCATTGACATTATCAGTGTGGAGTCTTTTGAAAGGGCTGGTTTCTGTTTAAACTGTAGGGAAGAAAGCCTAATGTTAGTTAGCTAAGGGAAGGGAATAATGTGGTGTGTCTGACCTCCCATCTCTCCTGACATGAATGAGAACTCAGCTTCTGAGGTTTTTCCAGGGTTCCTTTGGCCAACTGGGAGTTCATTCAGTCAGTTGGGGGCTTTGGATTTTATTATTTCTCAAGCCTAATGACACTATCAAGAAATTTAAAGATGAATGTCACTTATGACTATGCAAAGACCCAGTATTAAAATTTTTGAACATTTCAACATTTAATTAAAATATACTATGATTAATGTGACTTAGAAGTGCAAGAGTGGGCTGATGTTAGGAATATTATAATTTATCACATTAATTGGACAGTGCAGAAAAACCAATTCCCTCAATTTATGTTGAAAAGGTGTTTAATAAAATTCAGTCTCTTTGTGGGGTAGTTTCATAACATGAGGAATGTTTATCTTAAATTAATAGCAATACACTTAGAAGCATTAGCACTTAAATGTTAAAAACATGCCTGGTGGTATAACTGAGCCTATGTTATAAAAATCATGATGTGTTCATTTTACTTTGTCTTTGTTCTTTTCTTCCTCCATGCAAGCAAGCATGGAGTATAGAGTCATTTTGAGAGAATATAGTCACTAGTAATTGTTTAACTTCATATCCTAAATTCTGGGGGCAACCAGGATTAATGAACTCGTTTAATGAACTCGTTTTTCTTTTAAAGAACAATGATCCTTAGGTCATGCAGACCTCCTTGATGGCATCCAGAAGTTTGATCACCCTAGAGATGTAGATGGCTTTGATCATTGGGGATCTCCCCTCCTGCACATCTACCTCACTCATAAAAGCCCACAGTTATGTTCAAAGGCAGGTCAGATTTGAGAACTCATCTCTCCTGCCCTCTCACTTTAGCCAAATTGAATAAACTTTTCTCTGCTCCTAAGTGCTGATGTGTCAGTGTTTTACTTACTGCACATCAGATATATGAACTTAAATTTTGGGGTTCTACAACAGTGTCACTGCTGTAGAACAGTGGTGATGGTTAGAATAAGTCAAATGAAAATTTTGATATTTTGATCATTATGGATATTTTTGCATTAACTTTTATCTCCAAAAGCAGTATTTCTTTTGATTACTAGGTTTTTTTTGTATCTCCTTAAATTTGTGCATCAGGCAAGTCACTCCCCTCATGCTAAAATCAGCTCTGGGGAAGAAAGGGTTTGCAATTTTAAACAGAGTCGAATTGGTTTGTCAAAAAAGCAAATATTCAAAACTAACTTTAGCTTTTTGTTCTTTATGTTTTATCTTTGTTTTCTTTTTAATATTTTGTGAATTGTTATTGCATTATTTCTGCTGTCTTTAAATTTATTCTGTTAATATACTAACTTCTTAAGTTGGATTATTCTGATTTCCAGCCTTCTCTCTTTTATTATAAGCATTAAGGCTATTAATTTCCCTTTGCATAGCTGATCCTCTCTGGCCACTCAGCTCCTCTTCCTGCTCCTTACAGAGCTGGCTCTGGATGATCCCTTAAACAGCAGTTGAAATATCACCTCCTCAGAGAGGCTGAACATTCCATTTTATATATCATCATCTCCCCCTCCCCTTTCCTACCAAAGCACTGTGTTTCTTTTTTTTTTCTACCAATATCACAGATATGTAATTATTTTATTTCCCATCGCTTATCTCCCTCATCACAATGTAAGTTCTATGAGAACAGAAACTATGGGCCTTTTCTTCACTGTTTTATTCCAGCCTACAGCACAGTGTCTTCTTGCACATGTGGGCTATGATTCAAGAATGAATGAATGAAGAATGAATAGAAGCAAAACCATCCTACTCTTCCAGGGAACACTTGTATTATTTTCCAACTTCCCAGCAACTCGGTGAAGTAGGTGATCTGGTTAACATGGGAAGCCCCGCGGACTCCAGCAGCCTGGGAAGTCACTGCCCGAGACACCTAGCTCTCTGGAGACTCCCTAGAATCGCATCCGGTGGGAGTCCTGGGATTCTGTCCCAGGGTGCCCCACATTTCTGGTTGTCTTTTTACATTTCTTTAATTGTGTGTGATGAATCAGCTCTCAGGCCCAGACCTTCCACTCCTCCTTCTGTGTCCCTGAGCCAGACGCCCTCAAAACTCAGTGCGGGGCACCTGGTAGGGGCGTGGATGCAGCTGGAAAGGAGGTGACCCCAATTCTGCTTTCCATCACCAGAGAAAGCAGGACCCTGGACAGCGCCAAGAGCCCACAACCACTAGCATTCCTCCCTTTAGTTCTCAGTACCTTGCCCACAGGGAGCAATTTCGCCAATCTGAGCTGAGGTCCCAGTCTCTGAAGCCACTCTCCTAAAGACAGAAATGAATTCCCAAAAAGTGGATGCTTACCGTTCATTGAAGTAACATAAATATATGTGAATTAAAAGTCAACCACTCTTTTGGTTCATACTGTTTGAATAAATGAGGGTGTATTAGTCGGTTTTCATGCTGCTGATAAAGATGTGCCTGAAACTGAGCAATTTACAAAAGAAAGAAGTTTAATGGACTTACAGTTCCATGTGGCTGGGGAAGCCTCACAATCATGGCAGAAGCTGAAAGGCATGTCCCACATGGCTACAGAAAAGAAAAGAGAGCTTGTGCAGGAAAGCTCCTCTTTTTAAAACCATTGGATCTCGTGAGACTTATTCACTATCATGAGAATAGCATGGGAGAGACCTGACTACGTGATTCAGTTACCTCCTACTGGGTCCCTCCCACAACATGTGAGAATTCAAGATGAGATTTGGGTGGGGACACAGCTAAACCGTATCAGAGGGGGTGCCCAGTAGTCAAATTCATAGAGACAAAAGAATGGTGGTTGCCAGGGTCTGGAGGTGGGCTGGGGGGACACGGGTTGTTTAATGGGTATAGAGTTTCAGTTTTGCAAGACAAAGAGTTCTAGAGTGTTTGCACAACAACGTGAATGTACTTTACTGGACTATACATCTAAAAATGAGATGGAAAATTTTATGTGCGTTTTTACCACAATTTAAAAAATAGATTAAATTAAGTTTAAAAATTGAATCAGGCTGGGCGTGGTGTCTCACGCCTGTAATCCCAGCACTTTGGGAGGCCGAGGCAGGCAGATCATGAGGTCAGGAGATCGAGACCATCCTGGCTAACACAGTGAAACCCTGTCTCTACTAAAAATACAAAAAATTAGCCGGGCATGGTGTTGGGCATCTGTAGCCCCAGCTACTCAGGAGGCTGAGGCAGGAGAATGGTGTGAACCCAGGAGGTGGAGCTTGCAGTGAGCCAAGATCATGCCACTGCACTCCAGCCTGGGCAAAAGAGTGAGACTCTGTCAAAAAAAAAAAAGGAAAGAGTGATTAAATTACATTTTAAAGAAATTAGAGGACTGGGCATGGTGGGTCACACTTGTAATCCCAGCACCTTGGGAGGCTAAGGCAAGTGGATCACCTGAAGTCAGGTATTTGAGACCACCCTGGCTAGCATGGTGAAACCCTGTCTCTACTAAAAATACAAAAGTTAGCCAGGCATGGTGGTGGGTGCTTGTAATCCCAGCTAGTTGGGAGGCTGAAGCAGGAGGATTGCTTGAACCCGGGAAGCAGAGGCTGCAGTGAGCCAAGATCGCATCATTGCACTCCAGCCTGGGTGACAAGTGAAACTCCGTCTCAAAAAAAAAATAGATTAAAACTTTTAAAAACTAATAGGTATCCAAATTGGGAGTCCCCCTCCCTACTAGTGAAGAATTGTGGGGTGGTATAGAGCCATGGTGTTGCTCCACATGTCTGGACCATTGAACCAGAACTCAATCCCTGAAGATAGTGGAAACAAAGTAAGAGTCCCAGGCCATAGGCACTTGGTTCTGCTGCAGGGAAATTTCCCTGACCTTTATAGTTGGAAAGAGTCTCCTTTAATTGTCTTAGGGACTTATACCCTGAGGAGATAGGGATTTGTAAGACAATTCTTTGCATTCGCCAATTTTTCCTTGTCAGGACATAGCCCTATGCAGATTTTCTGGGGTGGGGGGGCAGGGGAAGGTGAGATTCCTCTTTCTCTATGGTGGATACATTTATCTTCCTCATCTTGGAGCTTCTCTGCTCCCTAAATTCCCATCTAGAGTTACCTGTTCCAGTTACTCTCTTGGAGGATACTGAGGCCAATGTAGCCACTAAGATACTCTGTAGAGAATGCCCCCTCTTTGCCTGGTTCTCGTTCCTTTGGTGTACTCTTCTTTGTTCACCAATATTCACACCTTCACTCATCATTCATATCTACCACAATTCTCTGTCATTAGTTGTAAAAGGAATAAAAAATAGTCATTCTTTGTCATGGTCACACAGAGAACAGTGTGTAAACACACAAAATATTCACCGATTATATTTTTGCAGTTTCAAGTATTTATAAGTATACATTAAATTATTACTTAATTTTTCAAAATAAGTGGTCTAGACCATGGGTGTTAGAATTTATGAAGCCCATATATGTTAGAATCTCTTCATTGCAGTTGACTTGTGTTGGAAGCAAATGCTCAGTGCCACAAAGAAGAACTAGCACTGAGACAAAGGACAAAGGGTCTCTCAGCAAGGCAAATTTACTTCTGCAGAAGGGTGTATCCCATGTATAGAGCAAAGGCGAGAGCACATAGAACAAAGGAAAACAGGGGTTTTTATTATCTCTAATGCAACTTCTGTTTCTGTGTCTTTCCCCTATTGGCTAGGGTTGGACCCCACAATCTAAGCTGAACCCGGTTGGCTAATTTGAAAAGTGCAGGAATGCAGTTACACTGGTGGGAAGGCAGGAAGATCAGTGTCAGTGTGAGAAGCCATTGTGATGGGAAGGGTAATTCATAGCATGGGTAGCAGATGTGGAATGTGGGCTCTATAGAATAGGACTGGCAGGAAGGTTGTTTACCAGGGAAGGGGGAACACAGACAGTAAGGAAGTCTGGCTTTGAAAGCAGTGAACAAAGGAAAAGGAAACTTCAGCAAGCTAAACCTTTGAAGAAGAATTTCTTACTGTATCTAACAACTTGCCAACTGTTTAGGTATCCTGGGGACCCCATTTGCAGCTGGCATCTGAAGTGAGGGCAGCCTTATTGGGACTAAACCCTTAAAGTGTGGGTCTGCACTAATTCCTGGTACTTAGTGTCAGAATAGAATTGTAGGACATATGGTTGGTGTTGGAAAATTAAGAATTGCTGTTGGAAAATGACATACTATCTATCCTTGATTACTACAGTAGTCTCCCAGCCAACTTGGGGGCTCCTACAATCCCCTCAGATTCAATAATTCACTAGAACCATTCACAGGACTCGAGAAAGTACTATACATTTTGTCATGAGCAATGCAAGGTTAGAAATGACCAGGTCCATGCATGTGTGTGTCTTTCTACAATGTCAGACTTTTATTGATGCTATTTCAATCACAAATGCCACCTGGAGTTCCACGGAGACAATTCTCCATAGCACTTCCTGTTTACTCCCTAGCCAGAGCTATGGTCACACAGGTTCAAGTCACTCCACAAGTCAGTCAATATGGCAAACCATACATAGTAGTGTGCTTAACCAATATTTAAATGTTATATGTTAAACATTTCACAAAAGCAAAATAATATTTATCACCAAGAGGAAAAAGAGAAATGTAAGAGTTAAAGAGGAAAGAAACATGAAATATGGCTTGGCAGTCAAAGACAGGTTTTCTTTAGTTAAAACATGAAAGGTGCTCCTGGCCGATTGTGGTCAGGAGCACTTTCTCTTACAGACTAAGAGTATATATTGGTTTTAGGGTGAGGGGGCTTATCACAAGCTTGGAATGTTTATGTGTGTGGAGAAGTTTATGGTGGTGTTGGAATCTCTCAGGGAGGAGGGGAGGTTGTCTTGGGGCAGAAATCTTTCTGGCCCGGAGGGGGGTTATCTCAAGTCTGGAATCTTCCTAGTCGGAGGGGTCTTATCTAGGGGCTAGCATGCCTTTGGTTGGGGAAGAGTTTGAAATGTTTCTGGTTGGAGATGTTATTTGTGGTTTATGGTCATGCTGACCTTAGCCATTAGGCTGATGCCCTTTGGATTTAGGCTTTTTTTTTTTTTTTAAAGGTGAACTTTAGAATTAGGGCCTTGTCCAAGATGGTGATGCTCCTGCTCTGTCAGATAGGAGATATGGTTAACGAATCAGAGGGAAAGTGAAGAAGACAGAGTCCTGGTCTGAGCCAAGTGGTCTGGGTGGTCTGTTGGTCTTGCAAGGCAGAGTCTTTTTTTTTTTTTTTTTTTTTGAGACGGAATTTCACTCTTGTTGCCCAGGCTGGAGTACAATGGCATGATCTTGGATCACCGCAACCTCTGCCTCCCAGGTTCAAGTGATTCTCCTGCCTCAGCCTCCCTGGTAGCTGGGATTATAGGCATGTGCCACCACGCCCAGCTAATTTTGTATTTTTAGTAGAGACAGGGTTTCTCCATGTTGGTCAGGCTGGTCTCGAACTCCCAACCTCAGGTGATCCACCTGCCTCAGCCTCCCAAAGTGCTGGGATTACAGGCGTGAGCCACCATGCCCAGCCCAAGGCAGAGTCTTTGACTGCAAGATAGTATCACCCAAGATGGCCATTTTGAGCTGCTGAAGGGCTAATCTTTTATAGTCACATTGTCCTTTGATGAGAACTGATAGTAGAAGAGTTCTTGTTTGTGTCTTTATGTGATTGGATGCCATCTTTATTTTTTTAATTTGCTTATTAAACAAAACATCCTTGTTGGCAAAGTGTCCTATGAAATATAAAGTGGAGTCTTTTTCTAAGATGGAGTTAGTTATGTCAAGGGTGCTCTATACACTTGTGATTACAGTTTATTATAAAGGATAGGAGGGAACATCCAGATGAGGAGGTACATAAGGCAGGAAAGGGGGAAAAGTGTACAGTTTCCATGTTCTCTGTGTCATGCCACCCTCCCAGCACATCCATGCGTTTATCAACCTAAAAATTCCCTAAATCCCACTGCTTGGAGTTTTTGTATGAGATCTCATTATATAGATGTAACTGATTAAATGATTAGCCATCAGTGATTAAACACAACCTCTAGCGCCTCTCCTCTCTCTGGAAGTCAGGGTGGGAGGTAGGGCTAAAGTTCTGACCCTCCATTCACAGAGTTCGTTTCTCTGGTGAACAACCCCCATCCTACAGTAATCCAGGGCCCCGACTATAAATCACCTCATTAGCATAAACTCAGGTATGGTCAAAGGGGCTCTTTATGGATAACAAAAGACAGTCCTACCACTCAGGAGTCTCCAAGGATTTTAGAAGCTCTGTACCAGGAACCAGGACAAAGACCAAATATATATATTTTTATTATATCACAGGATACCCCTTGGTCTTTGACCATGGATTCTTTATAGCAAAAGGATCGCCTGTCTGAGCAACATTTTGAGGAAGGAGTGTGGTATAGGAATAGGAGGCTTTTAACTCATTTTTTCCAATTCATTTGACTATCGATATTGGTATTATCATTTTTACCAACAATGCAAGTGTAAAACAATATTACATTATGGTAGATGTAACTAAAAAATAAAAAGTCAAAAAATGCTGGCATACTAGTAGAGTCCCATTCAGTCCTTAATAATTAGTTCAGTCTATTATCATATTTCATGAAAATGTCTCCTGGGATGAGGTCACTCCAGTTTGCAGGGTTTCATTTGATCCTGCCTAGTTCTAATAGTAGGAGTGGTGTCAGCAATAGATGGTTTCACCCTTCGAGGCATCAGATATAACTGAGTAAAAGATAATAACATCTTTTGCTCTGAGCCTCTTTCAAGGTGTTAAAGTACTACTGAGTTTCCCTCATTACAGAACCCATTTATTTGTTGCATTATCCTCATCTACTATTTTTCCTTCTCTCCATTTATACAAAATTTTCCACCTTTGGAAGGGACATTAGGTTCAACCACTGTGCTGGTCTAATTGCAGGCAGCGATACTAATCTAGTAAGTACCTCTCTATCAGCCCACTACCATTCATATAGGTAGTGTTAAATAGTTATATAAATGGGCTATTTTTACCATTAGACAATATAATTGCGTTCACAGTCAATCCCATTATTTCTAGATGAGGTGAAGGCACAATCTGCCCCATCAGGCCCATAGGAATTCTGACATAAAGTTTAGAATGCAGCTATACTTTATTATTTAGGTATCATCACTGCCTTCAGCACTTGCAGTTGCAGCCTTGAGCCTGTGGCCATGAAGTAGGAAAAACAAAGTTAAGGTGACATGGGGAAGAAAGTATAGTCATCAGTCACCTTTCCTGTGGGAAAAATTGCATAGTCATACCAGCATCTTCTCCCACTCCCTATCCTGCTGATCTACCAGAAAACCAGGAATCTAGGAGACGCTTGTCTCCTTTTTGAGTGTGAGCACAGATTTGCAAAGGCGTGTAAGCCAGCTCTTCATGCTTTTATATTCTCCCATTTTAGGCAACCAATGTTTCAAATGCCCATTCCAATTCTCTATTGAATTATTATATTTCTCTGAGGAAAATATCTCTCTGCCCATTCTTGAAATTATAGATTGTGAAAGGTGTTTCTCAGTCTGAAGAAATGTTACTTGGTAGTACAAATTGATGCAATATCTTATATTCTGATTCTTTGACTGTTCTCTGAACATTTGCATCTATCACTGGGTAAGGAAAGCCAAGTCCAGTGTCTATTCCTGTCAAGACCCACTCATAGCCAGCATCAATCCCACCTACCAGCTTGTTCAAGGTCTTCTCCTAGGAACTGTTGACACACAGCCATCTGCAGTGTCTGTCTCTTATTTTTGGAAGACAAAACAGTTTTTAGTGGTATTTTGTGCTTCAGAGGTGCAAGAGGAATCTGTCTAGAGTTAATCCATCTCTACATTGCTGCAGGCCCCCAGTGTCCCCTCATTTCATGGACCCAGGTGGCCACTTCAAGCAAGCATACTGGGATATCTACTGGTCAATTGCAGTCACCTGCTGAACCTACAAATGTATTCTTCTGTTAGGTATCAATGTGTTCTACCTTAATGCACTCCTCCCCAAATTCCCTTGCTGGTTTTCCTATGGGTATGCCTTTAATAGGCAGTTTTCCATTGCTTTCTGTGTGGCCATATGGTCAGGCCACTGGTCACCATCCACAAAGCTGTAAAAACTCAAGCAGGGGATTTTTATCTTTGTTCAATTCTTCCATCACTATAAGGAAAGTAACACATAATGTTTCCCATCAAACTGGTTTGTTTTTATGTTCTTCAAACATAAAGGTGGTCTTCCAAATAGGGTGCTGTCCATTTACCTTGAAACTGCTATTTATAAACCAAACAACTTTCTGCTGGTCATTTGAGAACTATTCACAGGGTACTATCCATAGAATAGAATCTGACACCTCCTCACAATATTCCAAAGTCAGTCCTGGGGAAAAGAATCTACCTGCTCCCCTAGTGGTGTATTCCTATTGTGACATAAGAAATATATTTCGTTTCTGCTCACAGTTACTGATACAGAGGTCTTAAAACCTTTGGAACTTCCTGGGAGATACGAGTACCCTTTGTTTTATTGAGGTGACTCTTGGCGGGCTCCTGGATAGCTTTGGGATGGCCACTGGTCACCAGAAATACCAAGCCATGATTAGAGATGGATAATTTTCAGCCTCACACCCCATCCTCCAGGGAGGGGAAATGAGCTATACATTGACTTCATCAGTTGTGTCTGTGTCATGAAGTCTCCATAAAAATCCCGAAAAGGCTGGCTTTGGAGAGCTTCCAGGGCATAATGTCCTTAAGGTTCATCCATGTTGTAGTATATGTCAGAATTTCCTTCCTTAAGGCTAAATAATATTTCATTATGTGTATATAGAATAGTTTCTTGGTATTTATGGGGAATTGGTTCCAGGACCACCAAGGAAACCAAAATCCAGGGGTGCTAAGTCCCTGATATAAAATGATGTAGTATTTGCATATAACCTGCACATATTCTTCCATATACTTTAAATCATCTTTGGATTACTGATAATACCTAATACAATGTAAATGCTATAGAAATGTTTTTACAAGGTATCGTTTATGAAACAGTGACAAGAAAATGAAGTCTGTACATGTTCAGTACATACACAGTGTTTTGTGAAATATTTTTGATCCTCAGGTGGTTGAATCCATAAATGCGGAACCCACAGATATGGAGGGCTGACTATGCTACATTTTTAAATTAATTAATCTGTCAATGGACACTTTCATTGCTCCCACTTCTTGGCTATTGTGAATACTGTTGCTACACGTGTGGGTGTACAAATATCTAAGAACCTGCTTTCAAATCTTTTGGTTATATATCCACAAATAGGGTTGTTGAATCCTATGGTAATTCTATTCCTAATTTTTTGAAGAACTGTCATACTATTTTTAATAGTGGCTGTACCATTTTATATTCCCACCAGCACTACACAGGGGTTCTAATTTCTCCACATCCTTACCAACACTTATTCTTTTTGTGCTCAAAGACAATAACTATCCTAATTAAGATAATAAGATTATTACATTTTCTTCAGTCATGAGGCAGTTTCAATTAATGTCTGAGATTGAGCTAGTAATTGACTCAGATGTAAATTCTCCACTTCAAAGTCCCTGTAGTTGTTGGTTGGAGGCCCTCCAGGCTTTTGCCACAAGCCCTAATCTACCCTCCACACGAGTCCATTGTACACAGAATTTGTGCATCCTAGCACTTCGGGTTTTATTCTACACTGTGTGGGCTTGAACAATCTTGTTCCTTCCTATTTAGCAAATATAATCAATATTGCTTAAAGGTGGAATTTATATGCCTTGTGTTTTATAACACTAGGTAGGGAAGCATTCCCCAGTCAGACACAATATCCATTCCCAAAATACATTCAGGTAAAAGAGACACAATCATTTCACATAAAGCCCATGTAAGCATTCCAATTTTCGCCCAAACTTTGATCTTGATCCTATCATTTTTGTGCAGAGCAGAGACCCTGTTTTAGGGGCCTGTGCAACCCCTCCCCCACAAATATGGAAATAAAGGAAAATCTGGAGTTCCCTTAAGGGAAATTCCATGCACCTAGCTAGCCCTGGGGAATGAAGTCAAGGAACTTCATCAAATTTCTTAAATGAATAAGGAAATTAATAAGCAAGAAAGTAATAGGAACCTAAAACAATAACCATAGAAGTTAGAGTCAGGAGATTTTTTGTTCCCCTATAGACACTAAATATATCCTTGAGTTGTCTTTCAGAAACCCGGATCCCACCAAACAATTCCACAGGCAGGTAGACCTCAGATAAGAGGGAACTGAGGACTAAACTCTGACAATCATTCTTTGTTCTAAATATCTTCCTGAGGGGCCTGGATGGAGTCACACTCAGGAGCCAAAGCTCATTCTTTTCTGCTGATTGCAAATTCTCTTCCTTCACCAGCTGCAAATCAGAAAATCTTTGAATCTACCTATGACCTGTAAGCACCCCCACTTCAAGAGATATCTCTCTTTTGGGCCAATACCAATGTGTAACCTCCATGTATTGACTTATGATTTTGCCTGTAACTTCTGTTTTCCTGAAATTTACATTTTCCTTTAAAAATCTTTACCTGTAAGCCATCAGGGAGGTCAGAATTTAAGAGTAGCTGCCTGGTCTTCCTTGCTTGGAGCCCTGCAGATAAATGCCCTCCTTTTTCCTGCTGCACACCTTGGTGTGGATATCTGGTCTTATTGTGCCAGGAGAGCATATCTCAGGTTTGATTAATAAGTGGCACAAGTGAACCATCTGGAGTGATGGAAATGTTATAGATTTTAATGTGGGTCATGGTTACATGGATATACACATATGTAAAAGTTAATCAAGCAGTAACTTATAAAGTATTTACTTATAAAGTAAATTGATTTTATAAGCAAATTTATAGACAGCATTTTTAAGTTAGCATTCAATAAAAACATTAAGGGCGGTCATTCAAAAAAGTAGAAATAGAAGGCATAACTTCTTCCATAGTAGAGGAAAAAGAAACAAAGACAAATCACTTACTACAAGAAGAGGCATGAAAGATGGAAAAAAGGAAGAGGGAAAGGCATGGCTGATAGCAAAGATTTAGGAAGAAATCGCAAAAGTACTGAAAGATATAAGCGTCACACAAAATGGACTAAGGAAAAAAGATTTTTACGAATAATGAGGCTCATTACATAAAAAAGGTATTCACCAGAATACGTAGCAATTCTCATTTTTTATATATCTCAAAATATAACCTTAAATTACATGAAGGAAAAACCAGACATAAAAACAAAGAGAAATTTACAAATCCACAATTATGGTAAATTTTAAGACAGTGCTAGTGTTTGCCAATTCTATCAAATAAAAAATCAGTTAGAAAAGGGAAGATTTAAATATCACAAAATAAGAAAGAACTTTGTCAAACATTTAGAGAATACACTTTCTGCTCAGTATATATGGAACATTAATTACACTATATTAGGTCACAAAGCAAGTCTCAATGAAAAACAATGGATATCGTACTGAGCATATTAAAAAATAACCAACAGGTACATATGTTTGAAAATTTACAAACATACTTCTTTAATACATGGTCCAAAAAGGAAATAATAAAAATGAGAAAATATTAGGAACTGAACAACAATGAAAACAACATATATAACTGCTCAAGGCATGATATTAACCAGTGCATAGAGAATAAGTGTTAACCTTAAATATAACAATTAGAAGAAATATTTTTTAAACTCTTAATGTGCTAAGTGCCTTCTTTAAAAAATTAGAAGAGAATAATATAAACAATAAATCCAATAAATATAGAAAGAATAAAGACAATAGCACCAAATAAAATCAAAACAGGATCGAAAACGGCTAAAAGCTGATTATTTTTAAAAGATCAGTGAGATAAAATTTAAACTTGTAAACTGTTATTACTCTATTTTTCAATAACTGAAAAATGATTTTTAACTTAATAATTTTAGTAATAATTAAAATTCGTACTATTTTTTTCTGTTTGAAAACGGTTTGAGTAGCTTAGGTTTGGGATCATTATCATTGTTCTCATTAAAAGTAATAGAAGAACATTTTTTCCACCTAACGGCTTTTCCCTGAGCTTTCAGGAGGCCATTAAAGCCGTTAAGCCCGGGTCAGGTGAATAGGAAGTTAAAGACTAAAAAGGAGACGCAAAACTGCCGACTTTCCCGACGGCGAATCTGCCCTCCGGAGACAGCCGACCAATCACAGGCAGTAGGGGCGCGCCCTGCAGCGGGCGAAGGCAGCGGTTCCGGGGACTCAGCCACTACGCGCCGCCCGACCGGTAGGAGCCGCCCTCGCCCTCGACGAGCGAGCTCGAAGGCCTCGACTGGCGCCGCCTCATCGCCTCCCACCGCCACTGACCGACCGTTCCACCGGCAGACATGGTTGAAGCGGATCGCCCGGGGAAGCTGTTCATTGGAGGCCTCAACCTCGAAACCGACGAGAAAGCCCTCGAAGCCGAGTTTGGCAAGTATGGCCGCATCGTCGAGGTGCTTCTGATGAAAGACCGAGAAACCAACAAGTCGAGGGGCTTCGCGTTCGTCACCTTCGAAAGCCCCGCAGACGCCAAGGCCGCCGCCAGAGACATGAACGGCAAGTCCCTGGATGGTAAGGCCATCAAGGTGGCCCAGGCCACCAAACCGGCGTTCGAGAGCAGCCGGCGGGGCCCGCCGCCTCCCCGCAGCCGAGGTCGCCCGAGGTTCCTGCGCGGAACCTGCGGGGGTGGCGGCGGCCCG
>NW_012117166.1:1017693-1025887 GCF_000951035.1 Colobus angolensis palliatus
CGCCGCCCCCGCGCCGCGACCCCTACCTGGGCCCGCGGGATGAGGGCTACTCGTCCAGAGACAGCTACTCGAGCCGAGACTACCGCGAACCCCGGGGTTTTGCCCCCTCGCCCAGAGAGTACACCCACCGCGAATACAGCCACTCCAGTGTCCGGGACGACTGTCCCTTGAGAGGCTACGGCGACCGAGACGGCTACGGGTGTCGCGACCGTGACTACGGGGATCATCCCAGCAGAGGTTCCTACCGAGAGCCCTTTGAGAGCTACGGAGACCTGCGCGGCGGCGCCCCAGGACGGGGGACACCGCCATCTTACGGAGGAGGAGGCCGCTACGAGGAGTACCGGGGCTGCTCACCAGATGCCTACAGCGGCGGCCGCGACAGTTACAGCAGCAGTTATGGTCGGAGCGACCGCTACTCGAGGGGCCGAGACCGGGTGGGCAGACCAGATCGTGGGCTGTCTCTGTCCATGGAAAGGGGCTGCCCTCCCCGGCGTGATTCTTACAGCCGGTCGGGCTGCAGGGTGCCTAGAGGCGGAGGCCGTCTAGGAGGCCGCATGGAGAGAGGAGGAGGCCAGAGCAGATACTAAGCAGGAACAGACTTGGGACCAAAAATCCCTTTTCAAAGAAATTAACAAAAAGAAGAACCTGTTGTATGGTAACTACCCAAGGACTAGTACAAGGAAGAGTTGTTTTTACCTTTTAAGAATTCACTGTTAAGATCGTCTCCATTTTTATGCTTTTGGGAGAAAAATACTTAAAATTCGTTTAATTTAGTTTTGGAATTGTTAACGTTTCTTTCAACAAGGTCATGTTAAAAGTATATGAACCTGAGTACTAGTCTTCTTATATTTACAAGTAGAAATTCGATTAATGGCTTCTTCCCTTGTAAATTTTCCTGATAAATGAGGCAAACAGTCCTAAGATCTTTCATAAACATCTGCTCACCTAAAATGGAAAAATGGATCATTCTGCTCATTTCAACCAACTAGATTTTGGGTGGAGAGTGGGAGGGATTGGTGTATGCTACTCTTAAGATTTCAGGGTATCTTTCAAACTGAATCTCTGTTTCTAGTATTAAAAACCAAACAACCAGCAACAACAACAACAAAAGAGATTTAGATCAAATGTTTATGTAAAGAAAATTATATTCACTCAGTAAATCTGAAAAGTAAATGGATAATGTTGGCCATGTTTTGCCTTTTTGCCTTTTCTTTGGGAATCTGCAGGATCACCTGTCCCCTCACTCCCAAAAGTACTATTTATGTTTTGAACAATAGTGGAATACTATATAAAAGGTTTGGCCAACCAACCACAAAGCTACAAAACAAGCAAACCCAAAATCCTTCAATTGATAGCATTCATTTTCACCACCAACAAATTATTAAGAAACAAGTAGAAAATAAACCAGTGGTGGATTTGGGGACCATAATGGCTTCCATTCCTAACTCCAAGCTACTTGCCTTTGGCTCTAGAGCCAGCCCCTGAGTCCTGTGGAGAGGATTGAGCTTCTTCCCTTAGGGGTGGAGGAATCAAAAGTGAGCAGCTTCAGAGCTCGGGATCAAAGGTCAGAGAATCCCTTGAAAGTGCTTGGCGTTTCAACCTCAGAGGATCTCAAACTGGCATGAAGGGGCTGGTTTTCCTGTCCACAAAAGGCGAGGGGTTGGATGGGTTGTCTCCTAGTTCTAAGGTAGGGAGAAGGGCTTCAACCGAAAAAGATTAGAGTCTCTCTCCAAGGTATGTCAGGAGGAACGTAAGTTTCCTCTTAAACATCTTTTCCATTCAGCACCTGTGGATTCCCTAATTTATCTGTGAGAAAGGTAATTGGACAGTCAAGGGACTGTAGCAACAAGAGAAAGAAGAATCGGGTTAAGGAGTATGACCCATGTTCAGTGTAATAGTTGCTGGAGGAAACAGATAAGGGAACAACAACAAAAAGTACTTAAAGGGATCTGAATGCAACACACACACAACTTTTAAAAATATGATTTTTTTGACAAAATAATAAAGTAGGTGCATTAAAGGAGAGGACACACTAGTGGCTCAGAAGATCAAATGCAAGAAATAGCTAAAACATGATCCAGGAATTAATCTAGCAAAAATAAGATCTTTATGAAAAAATTAATCGTTATTAAAGAACTTTTATGCTCATGGTTGGGAAGACTTTATTACGACTATTCTCAACCTCATCAAATTAATTTGGAAAAACAATACAACTTTAAATGAAGTCACTTCATGATTTCTTTCACACAGCTCACCTCCCCTCTTGCCTAATAACACCGTTTATTTGTGTTGATCAATGATGGAATAATAAAAGATTTGGTAAACCAACCACAAAAAATATCAATAGCTTCATTTCACCACCAACAAATTATTAAGAAACAAGTCTTTAGAAAAGAGACACTACTGGGAGAGATAGCTAATCCTCAAATTTGCATGGTGGAATAAAGAACAAGAAAAGCCAAATCAATTCAGATGAACAGTTGTTAGGAAGGACTCATCCTACAGATACCAAGACTTATTACAAAGCTCTAGCAATTTAATGGTATGGTATCAGCAAACAAGGATAGACCAATAGACCAAAACTGTGATCTTAGAAATGAGTCCACTTCTGTCACATTATACAACAGAGGTAATTTTTAAAAAGTCATTGGTGGCAAAATGAACTTCTAAAAAAAAACAAAAAAAGACTATCTGTTAAAAGATAAACTGAGATTCCATAACAGCATACACAAAAATACATTCCAGATGGTTTGAAGATTTAAATGTGAAGAGGAAATTTTTAAACACTTAGAAGAAGATGAAGAAATGTGTTCACCACATTGGGGTCGAGAATTCCATTTTAAGACAAAAAGCACAAACTTTGAAGGAAGTATTGATAATATTTTCCACATTATTGTTAAGGTATTTTAATGACAAAAGTGACGATTAACAAAGTGAAATTTCAAGCCATAAATTGGAAGAATGTATTTACATTGAAATGATTTCCAAAAGAATGCTTAAAAATCAGTAAGAAGAAAAAAATACCAAGAAAAACATGGACAAAGGACTTATATTTTTGATAGATGTGTAAATTGATACAATCATTTTGGAAATACTTTTAGTAATGCCTAGTAAAGTTGGAGGGTGCATACTTTACGACCCAGAAATTCCATTTCAAGGAATGGACTTAGAGAAATTTGCGCGTGTTCACAAGGAGATATGCACAAGATTGGTCAGTAAGGCACCCTTTGAATGTTTACAACAAAAATAGTCTACCTGGAGTGGATCAACTGAGATTTACTCTTATGATGAAGCTCAGGGTAGAAGCCAATATTAATCAGCCAGGTCTACATGTATCATTGTGGGTAAATATCAAATTATTAATATTTGGTGGAAAAGGCAAATTGCATAAATACTGGTATAGGAAAAAACAAAATAGAATTTGAACGATAGCATGAAAAGTCAGGATATTTAGAGTTAAGAGGAAAGGAAAAAGATGGGATGAGGAGTGGACTTCAGTAAAAAAATAGAATTGAATGATAGCATGAAAAATCAGGATATTTAGAGTTAAGAGGAAAGGAAAAAGATGGGATGAGGAGTGGACTTCAGTAAAAAAATAGAATTGAATGATAGCATGAAAAATCAGGATATTTAGAGTTAAGAGGAAAGGAAAAAGATGGGATGAGGAGTGGACTTTAGCTCAATGTTTTATGTCTTTAAAAGTGATGGCTCTTAAGCAAAACTGTCAAGTTTAACATCTTAAATTTCTGTGGTCTGTACATTGACATCTCTTATTCTGTAAGTTCAAAATATTTTATAATACAAATTTTAATATTAAAAAATAGAGTTTAGCGTACCACCAAGCATGTAACTACTGAAAAACGTTTGTTATTAATATGCTGAAACTCAGCTCCAACACTCTTGGCAATCATTATTTCTCCTGGCTTTGTCCTTTCATCAATATGGGTGATGCCTTATTCTATTTTAATGAGTTTTTAAAACCTTTCTATCCTGGACTGTGTCCACAGCTTGTTTACCATAATCTCAAGGGTAGAACCTGCAGTACCTGAGAACCAGATCTTAGAGGAAGGTGCAATTTTTCCCTCTGTCGTCTGTTTTGAAGTGTAATGGCGATGAAAAACATTTTCCAATCAACAAATAAACTGTTTCTGAAGAGTAATCTCCTGAATATTGAAACTATTAATAAAAACAAAGTGTTAACATTAGGAAAATAAAGACTCACTGGAGTTCAATGAGTTAATTTAAGAGATTATAGCATACAAAGGTTGTAGAGCTTTCATAATACAACAGTCTCAGTATTTACTGGAAGTTAATTTATTAGAGCTATCTTTGTAGGAAAATATGCCAGAGGTCTTGTCAATTGAGAACTCTTTATAATCACTTTCATAGTGATGAGAGAGAGAGAGAGAGAGCGCTTATCACATGTTTTCCAGAATTCACCCACTGAGTAAAATGTAAGGAATTTGTATCTCAGTGAAAAATCTTTGTATTTTCTATCATGTACTTTTCTCCGATTACTCCTGAAACCCCATCTCCTCCATATTCCCTTCCAAAATGGTTTCAGGAGCATTCAAATTGTCCACGTGGCAACTGACAGCATTACTGAATCACCCACAAGGTGAAGCCTGAACATCTTCTGTTTCTGATCACAACCTGAATCCTACTGTGGCTCCTGGGACTATCTTGGAGTGCTAGAGGTAGAATTTTTTTTTTTTTTTTTTTTCCCCATAGGGCAATAGTTTCCTTTTTCCCCTTGCCTCAGGCCAAGTAAGATAGAGAAGGCTTTTCTGCTAGTGTTCCTCCTAACTGGGGCCTCTAACATTTTCAACCTTTATGTGGTTTCCATGCCCCCTCCCTTTTAGCCTTTATTTTAAAAGTGATGTAACTTTCCTTCTTTTCCTCCATATAAATGTTCTCTCTGGGGATAGTTACTATGGTCTCATAAATGTTTTCCTCTTTAGAATGTGTTTAAGAACTCACCAAGCAAAATGAGGCTATTATATTGCTGTTGCTGTGCACACATGATATCCAATACTCATGGAAATTTCTTTCAGAACCTACATGTTCTATTTGTGGTGAAGTTTATTCTGAAGCTAATTACTCTTACAGTGTAGCACATTTAAGAATGATTTTTAAATGATTTTGATAAATATTTTGTTAGTGATATTGAATGAATATATCAAGCCCAGAAAATTAGAGGAACTACATAGCAATGATGTCCTTGTTGAACGTATCTCACTATCATATTAGTGAATTGCTCAAGGGGAATAAAAAATATGAGGACCTATTATGAAAGTTTTAGAGAAAACTTTAGGAAGAAATAGTAAAGCTTTCTCAGGTTTGAAGGCTGCTTGTTATAGTAGAGAGATAATCTTTTGGTCATATACATAAGCTCTCATTCTGTTATTCGTGTAATTTGGACAACTTTCTTAAAACTTTGGACCTTCCGTTTTTTTCATGTGTGGTGATAATACAGTTTCATAATATTTGTGGAAGTTTTAAATAAGATGACTCATACAGCACCCAGCACAATGCCTGGAATGCAATGGGGCTCATTAAGTGGTACTATTACAGCATTCTACAAAGCAGTAGCACAGACTTTCCTTTGGAATTTATCATTTATATTCCTCGTAAAATTGCTTCTGTACTCAAAAGTCTTGAGAAAAATTACACTGAGTGTTTTAATTGTATTTACTCAAGCTGCACTCATCCAGCTTGAAATCTTGAAAATATATTTGACTCTTTATAGTCCCCATTAATTTTCTGCTGCCTCTTCCTTCTTCACCTCTTCAGTTGAGGGGACCAGAACTTCCGCCATGGGGCTCAGTGCCCCATTCCTAACCAGTCTAAAGTAAGGCAGGTTGATGTTATTGTAGAGGCTTGATTCCTTCTTATCTAGTAGGGTTTAGAATTATTGCTCTTTGGCATAATTGTCTTAGACTCAATTTTGCCCTAGAAATAAAGTGCCTAGTGCAGTGCCTAGATTTTTTTTAAATGTAGCTATTTTTATTGTTATTTACAGTTGACTTAAGCTTTGAGGCACCTAAAGAAATCTCTGAGTTGAAGAGTGTAGTAATTTCGAATAAGTGATATGTAATCTCGTAGACCTGAATTTAAATCCTATGTCCACCATTCACTAACTGTAATCTTGGTCGGGTTACTTAATTACCCTTTGTGTTTTTTTTCCCTTACCTATAAAATAGGAGCAAGAATGCTCCCCTCATGAGATTGGTTGTCCATCTATCAATTTGTTCATTGAATCTAATTTTTATTTGTGTAGTACCCACCAAATGGCAAACACTGTGCTAATATCACGCCAACTAAGGCAAACAGCAAACCAGCACCAAGATCACAGTTAGTGAATGATCTGGGTCATGTTGCTCTTTGTTTTTTCCCTTATCTATAAAATAGGGACAAGAATGCAATCATACTTGTTTGCCAGATTAATATTCATTAAGGACGATTCACAGAGACAGTGGAGTAGTAGTTGCTAGTTGCCCAGATGCATTCTATGGGAATACACAGATTTAGCAGGATTGGACATCAGCTTTGAGAGAGGAACTCCCACATTTGGGCTGTGGAGCTTTTGAGTTGCATAATATAGGAGATTCCAGCCCCTACCCTGGAATAATTAGGGGTTTGGATATAATAGCAATATGTCATGGCAGAAATAGCTATAACCCTGTCACTTCATTGCTCATGGTTGTGGATTTGCAGGAGTTGAGGACTTGATAATAACATCAGTCTACCTCAGGTTAAGAATGGGTCACTGAACCTTGCAGTCAACAGCTGGAGAAGGGAGAGACAGTAGAATATAAATGGGGCTGAGAAGAACATGTTTATTGTGAATAAAACTTTTATCTAAGATGGTAAAGGGCTGGAGTCAAAGTCTTGCAATTGAAGCTGTATGGCAGCAAACTAGAGTCAGGACTTGCTACATCAGCATTCATGATTGGGAATGTGCTAACATTATAACTGCAGGGATAACTGTGGCCCAAGCTGTGCAGCTAACCATGATTGATTGCATTAAAAATTGGCTAAAACCAGTTTTCAGTGAAATTTGCAGAAGGCCAATCCTTTCCAAGGTGCCAGTCTACTGTGGATTAGTTTTGGATAAATTAATCCTTGTCTCTTAGCTAAGCAATGGAGACATATTGGTGAGCCAAAGTAGACGTTATTAATTCTCACATGGAACAATGTTCAGAAGGTAAGATAGACTGGTTAAATTATCATACAAAAAGCAACATTTTAACCATGACAAGTACTGTGAAAGAGAGATACATAACACTATGAGACATATTTTTGAAAGCTTGGTATAGTATAACAGGGGTCCCCAACTCCTGGGCCAGGAACTGGGCTGCACAGCAGGAGCTGAGTGGCAGATGAGCTGGCAAAGCTTCATCTGTGTTTACAGCTGCTCCCATCACTTGCATTACCGCCTGAGCTCCACCTCCTTTGAGATCAGCAGCAGCATTAGATTCTCATAGGAGCATGAGCCCTATTGTGAACTGCAAATGTGAGGGACCTAGGTTGCATGCTCCTTATGAGAGTCTAATAGTTGATGATCTGTCACTGTCTCCCATCACCTCCAGTTGGTACCATCTTGTTGCAGGAAAACAAGCTCAGGGCCTCCACTGATTCTACATTATGGTGAGTTGTGTAATTAATTCATTATTTATTACAATGTAATAATAGTAGAAATAAAGTGCAGAATAAATGTAATGTGCTTGAGTCATCATAAAACCATCTTCCCCGACTCCCTGGTCCGTGGAAAAGCTGTCTTCCACAAGACTGCCAAAAAGGTTGGGGACCACTATAGCGTAGGACACCCAGAGAATGCATCCTTAAGTGATAATTGAACTAAGGTGTGAAGGACATATAAGAGCTAAATTTCTTTGAAAATTAAATGAGATAATATATAAAAGCATGTAGCACATAGTAACCCTCAATGAATGGAGACTGATTTTCTTATAGCTATTCTCTTTTCACATCAAAGTAGTTTTTGCTGGGAGTTTGTGCTATATAAATAAAGGTGAAGGAATGCAGATGAATTAGTAACAGACACTAATTTAAGAGAGCATATCTTTTTTTTTTATTATACTTTAAGTTCTAGGGTACATGTGCATAATGTGCAGGTTTGTTACATATGTATGCTTGTGCCATGTTGGTGTGCTGCACCCATCAACTCGTCAGC
>NW_012117166.1:1025937-1038661 GCF_000951035.1 Colobus angolensis palliatus
CCCCATGATAGGCCCCAGTGTGACACAAGAGAGCATATCTTGAGGTTGATTTGCAGGAGAGGAAAAATGAGAAACATAAAATGTGAATTAACAAATAAGAGAGGCAAATAATATGAGATCAGTTCAAGGTCAAACTAGTAAGAAAAAAAAAACAGATAAAATGAAGAAGTTGGCAAAAAGACAAGGATTGGCTGGATTAATGCCCCGGGAATAACTACTGATACCCCCTTTAAAGTCTCAGAGCCAAGTTCACAGAGAAAGTCGCTTTTAAAGGCATCAGGGTTGTTTGAATCTGAGATGAATCAGACACTCTTTATCCGTCAGGCACTCAGAGTTTAGTGTGGGTAACATTTTTCTGCATAAACTACCTAAAATGCAAAACAGAGCAAGGAATGTTATCAAATAGGTGTGAGCAATGGACTAAGCAAACCAATTAATTCTGATTAGGAGAAGGCTTTCCAGAGGTTGTGAAATTTCAAGATTTTCCATGAAACAGGGAAACTCCTCTTTAGTATGTGTATGTTATCTGCTTTAAATACAGCTAGGTTCATGTGTTTCTATTTGTAATTAATTTTAGGAGTGTCCTCATCTTGTTGATTTTATATCCCATCTCTGCTAATCTACATGGAAACTATTGAAACTTCTGAAGATGGGAGTGATTATCTGAGCTGCAGTTTGGCACCTGAGAGATGGACGGAAGAGAAAGCCTGGAGGGAGAGAGCCATCCTAAACATACTAAGGCTTGCTTTTTTTTTTTTTTTTTGTATTTAAAATTGCCCTAGTTGATTAAGTGGCTGAGTGGAGGAAAACGTGCTTCCTGACACTGAACGGAAGTTACCGTATGATAACAATCCACTAGATGTCACCAAAAGCTCAAGGATTGGCGCTTTATGTTTCCTTCCTTGAACCTGCTCCCTGGAACTTGGACTCCAGGGTCTGTGGATTTAGGCGAGGTGCTGCTTATGCTTTTAACTGGAAATCCCCATATAATCAGATACTGCACATTATGTACAGTTGAAAAGAGCAGAAGTATATCCAAGTATATATAAGCATTCAAATTGGTGGGAAAAGTAATTCAATAACTGATGCTGATTTAATTGGCTAACCACTTTGGAAAAAAGTCCTAATGATTTTGGTCATTATACACCAAAATGAGTTCCAGGTGGATTAACTTTTTTTAGGCAGGATTTAAACTTTTTTTTAAATATGGTAAAATACAACAAAATTTACTATCTTAGCCATTTTTAAGTGCACAAGTTTAGTGGCATTAAGTACATTCACATGGTTGTGCTGCCATCACCACCATCCATCCATAGAACTCTTCATCTTGCAAAATTGTGGATTAACGTGCTTTTTTTGGGGGGGGATGGAGTTTTGCTCTGTCACCCAGGCTGGAGTGTGGTGGTGTGATCTCAGCTGTCTGCGACCTCCGCCTCCCGGGTTCAAGCAGTTCTCTTGCCTGTCTCCTGAATAGCTGGAATTACAGACGTGTGCCACCACACCTGGCTAATTTTTGTATTTTTAGTAGAGACAGGGTATCGTCATGTTGGTCAGGCTCGTGATCTGCCTGCTTCAGCCTCCCAGAGTGCTGGGATTACAGGTGTGAGCCACCGCACCCAGCCAGATTAACTTTTTAAATGTAAAAAATAGAAACAATAAAAAGTTTAGAAGAAGATCTATTTGTGTTTTGATATAATTGAGTTTTGGAAAATTTTTCTAAACTCAACAGTAAAGGAGGTATCACAAGTTATATATTGATAAATTTTATTACCTAAAGATTAAAAGTGTGTTTACATCTAAATAAGCCTCAAAGTTTATTCATTTATTATATATATGAATAATTTATCATATATTCATTATCATGTGGTTATAGGACTTGCTGGTTTTCAGCAATGGAGCTGCTGTCAGTTCCTAGGGACCTCCCACAATTCCTTGCCACCAGCTCCTAGGGACCTCCCACAATTCCTTGCCATGTGCTCCTCTCACAGATTCTTTCACAATATGGCAGTTTATTTCTTCAAAGGCAGCAAGAGAGTCTCTCTCTCCAATCTGCTAATGCAGTTCTTATATACCATAGCAATGCAATCTTTTTTGTCATATGGCATAATCTAACTAAGCGAGTGCCATCCCATGCTTGTTTATAACATGGAGGAAACGTGCAATACAAGTTTTAAGAAGATACTAAAACATTGGAGGCTACGGTGGAAGGAGGATGCCTTGAGCCCAGGAGTTCAAGGCTGCAGCGAGTCATGATTGTGCCACTGCACTCTCTGGGCAACAGAGCAAGACCCTGTCTGTTAAAAAAAAAAAAAAAAGGATACTAAAATATTGAATAAAATAGAGGTTTTGAGGTTTTGTGGGGCTTTGTTATATAATATAGAGATTATATCAGAGATCTGGTAAAAGAAACCGTTTTTATATTTTCAATTAGGAGGAAATGTTCTTGGGAAAATAATCACTCTGGGCATTTAGACAGCCTGGAAATGCAGTTCCACTTTTCAGATGCTTACTGGTATTCAAGAAAATGTTCGCCTATTGAGGAGGAATGAAGAGGCTCATGACAGGGAACCACTTTGTACTTGGCGTTGTCCTCAGCCTTCTGTTCACTCATTTAGTACAGATCAATTTAATCTATAGATTACAATGTTAATGTATTTTATTTCTTAATACATTTAAAGTCTAAATTCACATTGAAGCATTGCTATAAAGAGGCTGTACAGTGAAAAAAGTAGTTGGTATAATTAGAATAAAGAATAGACTATTAGTGAAAATTATGCAGTCATTTAGTCTGTTAGCCTAGTATTCTTCAAATTTAAAAATTAGAGGTTGAGAGAAGTTAAAATAATTTTTACATATCTATTCTCTAAGTTACCTTTCTGGTTCTAATAATAGTCATAGAAATAACTAATATCTTTGAGTGATTCCTCTCAGCAGGTATCACTGCTGTTACCTGCAAGATAATTTACCTCATTTGGTCTTCTTAACAACTCTGTGAAGTAGATATCATTCTTATAGCCACATTACAGGTGAGGAAACTGAAGCCTAAAGAAATTAAGTAACATGACCAAGATTACAGGAATAGAAATTTGGTAGAATAATAACTTTAATCTGATTAACTGACCTCTAGAGCCTAAGGTTTTACCCACTAGGTTATACTGCCTCGAAGTTACCTGTGCCAAGTAAGCCATAGCATAAAAGCTCAGATCTCTCTTTTTTGATATCAATCTAAGTAGCTCAGTTCTCAGCCTAAAGTCTTAGGAAAAATTTATAAATGAGGAGTATTCACTCTCTATTTAATAAGCATGCATATTATAGAAAAATATGTAATGAGAAGCAGAAATACATTAAAAATTAGCATATAGATTACTTAAAGAAAAAGCCCACACAAGATCTAGTTTCATCCAATATGTTAATATCTTTTTATAACTCCCACTTCATACTTCCTCCATGGAAAAGATACATGGGTAGGACAGGAGGACATCCTGGGTATTTTCTGTGTTGTTCTTTGCTGGGTACTGACGATTCTTAATTATTTTGACCATTAGCTTCTTTACAGTTAGCATATGATCGTTTAACTTGATGGTTGTTTTGAATTAAGAATTCAAGATTCACAATGAATCTTGAATGGAACAGATATGTATGCTTTTTTTAAATAAAAAAGTCTATAGTGTTGTTTGGTATCAAATCCAGAGTTAAGCTCAGCTTTGTCAGAATATTGGGGCATACTTCCTTCATAATGGCTGCTTTCTAGTGACAGTTGTCATGATATAACTTGAGGTGAAAACATTCTCAGTGTTCCATTCCCCAGTTTAATCATGCCCTCACCTGAATCCTTCAGCTACCTCACAGGCAGCAACTCATTGACTCCTATCTGGTATGAGATTGTAAACTGAAAGATGTCCTGATTTCCCCATTACAAGATGATCTTCTGTTTTATCTATCAGCTGTCTTTATCAGTAACACCAGAAAATTATACATAATAGGACTTTACCTCTAGTCTCAAATTTGTGCTGAGGAACTTAATCATCATAACGTTCTTATTATCATTTGTGTTTTATCTTATTATGTGGCCACAAATACATAGACAGTGTATATTGTTTTAGCCTTCCATTATATCTGGAAATTTAATTGTTATAAGCCTTTTCTTGTAGACCTTATTCTGTATTTGAATGAGATTCTAAACCTTCTACAGTTGCTGCAATTATGTTTGTCCCTATCAAAATCAGAGATCTGGGAAAACAAACCATAATGTTTATATTTTCAATTAGGGGAAATGTTCTTGGGAAAGTAATCACTCTGGGTATTTAGACAGCCTGGAAATGCAGTTCCACTTTTCAGATGCTTACTGGTTTCCATGAAAATGTTCACCCATTGAGACAGAATGAAGAGGCTCATGACAGGGAACCACTAAGTGCTTGACATTGTCCTCAGCCTTCTGTTCACTCATTTAGTACAGATCAGTATATACTACTGGCTGAGCATGGTTCTGGAGGGTAGAAATGCAAATATGAGACACTAATTATGATCTCTGTCTTTGAGGATTTATTTCTCAGCCTCCTGAGGAAGAAAAACACTAACTAGAAATTGCAGTCCAACTCACATATGAGTACAAATGAGAACACTTCATCCTGGAAGCAGAAATTACGCTTCTGCTTTGGAATAGGAGCAAAATTGAAGCCTACAAGTGTACCTGAAAAGAAGGCAGAAGTGAAGTAGGATCTGGATAAACTGTTACATGTTTTCTCTTTTATGTCCAGTGAAATATATTTGACAGAGAACTGCAAAAATACTTAACATTGAATTAAAAAATTTCTTTTTAGAAGTGTTGAAGAAACACCATTTCTCTGATTTAAGGAAGTCATAAATATATTTGAATGTTTGATATACTAAAATTGCTCAGTAATATTAGTTTTCACTGAATGGATTTTATGGCCTCAGTAATAACACTGCTTTATTTACTTTTATTATTTCCAATGGAGTAAGCAGTCCACATATAACTAATATATTTGGATTAACTCCTCTGTGCTTCATTTGTTTTAGGAAGGATTAGCAACAAAGCTAGATTTGGGATCCTTGTGGGAGGGGTGTGCTTTTGTGAAACACTCATTTGATTTTATAAATGTTTCTAGATGTCCAGAAGAGATGCAATTAACCAGTCCTCAGCTCCTAAGGATATAAGTGCTGGCTAACCAGAACAATAACTATCAAATTAAAAATAGCAGTGGAGCAGTACTCAATCAAGGGCTAATCCAGTACTATGGCAACAAGCACTATTCTTGGCCCTATGTGAGGGTCAGGTACTGTGCCTCCTAATCATTTTGGATTGCTCTTTCCCCAGCCTCAGATAGCTTCCTCACACATTTGCATGAATCAATACTTGGCCAAATATTCTAGGTGGACCCTCTGGAGATGTCTGGAGTTTTTTCTTAGTGCAGCCTCTTTTCTCTGTTACTCTGGCCTGCGAATGGTAGCACCTTTCTTCCCTTCTGAACTGTTGTCTCTGTATCCTCAGCTACAGTTATCAGCCAAGCTCTGCCTGAGTTCCTCCTCCCTGATTTCCATAAAAATAGAAATTTTGATAGAAAAATATAATTCATAGAAATTGACTCAAGGATAAGTAGGATATATAAATAGGGTAATAACCATGTAAGCAATTTTAAATCGGTGAAAGAATTCTCTGAAAGCATGCTTATTTTGGTTAGATTGCAAATAAGTAAAATAAAATAATTTTCCTGCTGTATAACTCACTGAAGTATATTTTAAAATATAGACAATATTTAAGTTCATTTTATAAGCCAGTATAAACTTGCTATCAAAACCTGGCAGATATGAAAACATGAAAATTATAAACACTTTTTACCCATGAATATAGGTAAGAAAATATTCTAAATAATAGTAAGAGTTGAATCACACAACATATTAAATAATATCATGAACAAATAGGAATGTAGTTTTCTAAAACTTATTAATAATTTATATTGGTAGACCAAAAAAAGTCACATGAGCATCTCCATAGATGCCCATGAAATATTAATAAAAATTCAATATCCACTTTTGATACAAACTCTTGGTAAACCAAATATAGAACATGACAAAATGTATCAATCTCAAGATATCAGCTGACAGAAATTTTAATAGTAAGAAAGAATCTGAAGTAAGAAATGAGAAATTTACAATTGATCTAGAATGTCAGAAAATGGATAAAAGCAAGTTGCAAAGAGAAGTAAAGGAAGAAATAATATTAAAATATATCTGCTGACAACATGATTATTTACATTTAACTTTTTAAAATGAGGAAGGACCTATGCTTTCAATGTCAAGAATGAAAGTATTTTTGCCCCCCACCCCATATTTTAAAAGGAAAACTATAATGTATCAGTTTCCTAGTTTTTTCCCATCTCCCTTTGGCAGTTTTGAATGAAGTCGTTGGGATTTGAAACTTTTACAATTTATGTTGTAGATGCTCTGCCAAAAATAGTGATAAATTACATTCAATTCCATTTGGATATTTTAAAATTACATAGATTAAATTTTGTTTTCAATACTCACTACCAATTTTTTTAATACCATCTTCCCTTTTATAAAGTTAAAATGTTAACAGTTGATTTTGTAGTTGGCTGAAGTAGGACCAGTAATAACTTTTAAGAATGGAAATGTGATTGGTAGATTTTCTGAGTTCTTATATGGTTGATAATATCTTTCAGCGGATTTCCTAATGAATGTGTGCTTGATCAAATAGAAAATGTTCATACTGTATGTCTGTTGTTTTTAAGATTCTTTAGCCAATGCTAAACTGGCATTGTTTTTTGTTTTTTTTGTTGTTGTTGTTATGGAGCAGAAATCTGAGGCCAGCAGGACACTATTTTTTCTTTCACCTTTTCTTTTTACTGAGAACTTATTTTTTTAATCCTTAACATGCACAACTTTTATGAAAATATGCCCTCTGAAAAAGTATATTTGCTTTCAAGTAAAGTTAGACATTTCACCCCCAAAATTCAAGCAGTCTTTTAGTTTCAGGTGTGTTTGTCTTTTATTTCATTGATTTTGCTTTTCTTCTGTTGGTTTCTCTTTTGGGGATGCTCTTTGCATGCATATTCCATGTTCTTGATTTGTCCTCCATGTTGTTAACATTTTCTCTTCTCAGTTAAGTCTATATTGGGTGATATCGAGTTATTTCTCTTGAGGTTTAGTTTTTCATTAAAATGTATCTATATCTAGTTCATTATCTCATTTTTTTCTCCTGACAAATCTTGTTTTCTGACTCCATTAAAATAATTCAGCTACTATGCTTTTCAAATCTTGAAAAAATATTTCCTGATCTCATATTGTGCTTTTTTCATAATTTTCTATTTTAGTTTCATAAATCGTAATGTCCCCCCAAATCTTTTTGAGTGTGTGAATTGTAGATTTTTCAATGATTTTTTCTTTCAAGGAAACAAGTCAGTTTACTTGGGGTGGCCAGAGGGTGAAACATTGCTGGGATTTCTCAGCTTAATCGCTCTTTTTCAGTGCTGAGCATTTTTATAGTCCAATTATCTTTTTTTATTTTCCATTATATCTACTGAGGGATGTCTCTGTTTTATCAGTGGGAAATCAAGGTGGCTTTTTCAGAGACTGTGCTGGTTCCTTTCAAATATTTGAAACACTGACAGAAGGAGACATTTTAGATTTCCTCAAAGTTTACATTGCCATTTTAGAAATTCTAGAAGCCTTTAAGGAAAATTAAAACTGTAGCACTAAAAGCAGCCAACACAAAGAACATTCTCTAGGTGCTCAAAAGCTAGGATTCCACAATTACTGTGACAATTCAAGTTAGAGAGCTATGTGTCCTCATCTTTCCTCCTTTTCTTCCTCCTTCTCCACTGTCGTCTTCATCCTAGTAGTAGTATTTATTTTGTCTTAGTTTTCTATTTAATGTTTATTGAAAGATGTATCATACCTGCATACAAGAGCATAAAATTATTTGTACACTTTACAGTAAAGCTGTAAACTGAACACATGTGTAATCACTAACTAGATCAAGCCAGCACACAAGAAGTCCTTCATTGCCTCTCCCCAAATGTAACTCCTCTCCCTCCTGAAGTAACCACTTTCCTGACTTTTGTAAAATCATGTTCTTGCTTTTCTTTATATTTTAATAACCTAGTTATATTCTTAAATAATATGATATAGTTTTGCTGAATTTTATAATTTTATGTGAAAGGAATTATGTATGCTGTTTTGCCTTTTCTTTAGATAAGTACTTTATTTGGGATATTTATTTTTTGAATGAGGTTATAATTTTTTTAATTTTTGTTGCTATCTGGTATTCCATTGCATGACTATAACACAATTTATTTTTCCATTTTATGGTTGTACATGTCAGCATCATTTCTAGTTTGGGACAGTTATAAACAATGCCACTCTCAACAATGCCTAGGTAGATCATTTCTGTACCTAGAGTGATTGCTAAGTAATGCTAAACTGCTTTCCAAATGTGATAATTTCAATATACCATTCACCTAGCTGTAACTATCTATTGTTTCACCCCCTTTCCAACCCTTGATATCATCACATGTCCGCTTACCAATCCGTTTAGTGAATGTTCAGCTCAGTGCCAAAGCAATCCCCAGGCTGTGTGAGTAGGTGAAGCAGTTTATGTCTGTCTTGCTCTTACACTGAGGGCACAGCTCTTTGGATTCCCAGCTCTATGAGAGGAAGGTCTCCTTTCAGAATCCTCACCAATGTGTACCTTGGATTTGGTCTTCTGTCTTCCAAGCTACAACAAGCCTTGGAAACTAGTGTTAAAGTTCAGAGGACTTGGCACATGCTCTCCTATCAAAAGTTCCTTCACTTACATATTGACCTGGTAATTTCTTACTATTTTGGCATATCTTTGATACATTTAACATTTTTTGTTATGTCTTTTGTTCAGTTTTTTGAGTTTTTATGAAATGTCTCCAGAGCAGATTGGGTGGGTCCAAATATTCTTAAGCCCACACTTTTTGGATAATGTAATTTCCCCTAAGTTAATTGATTGATTGGTGTATAAGCATCCCCCTTTCTCTGAAATCTCACCAACATCTGTTATTTTTTGACTTTTAAAAAAATTTAGTTCAATAGTTTTTGGGGGAGCAGGTGGTTTCTGGTTACATAGATGAATTCTTTAGTGGTGATTTTCGAGATTTTGGTGTACCTGTCACACGAGCAGGGTACACTGTACCCAATGTGTAGTCTTTTATCACTCACCCCCATCCGCCCTTCCCCCGGAGGCCCCAAAGTTCATTATATTTTTTTGCGAAGATTTTCTCCCACTCTGTGGATTGTCTGTTCTCTCTACTGATTATCTGTTTTCCTGTGCAGAAGCTTTTTAGCTTAATTAGGTCCCATGTATTTATTTTTGTTTTTGTTACATTTACTTTTGCATTCTTGGTCATATTCTAATGCTTTTGTGTCCTCATAGCTTAGTCCCACTGATAAGTAAGAACGTACCATATTTTGTTTTCCATTTTTGAGTTATTTAAGTTGGTGCAAAGGTAATTGTGGTTTTTGCCTCATTTTCAATGGAAAACCATAATTACTTTTGCACCAACCTAATACTTCGCTTAGAATAATGGTCTCCAACTCCATCCAGGTTACTGCATATGCAGTTATACACACACACACACACACAAAGACACACACACAGACACAGATATACCACATTTTCTTCATTTATTTGGTTGATGGACATTTAGGCTGGTTGCATATTTTTGCAATTACAAATTTTGCTGCTATAAACATGCATGTGCATGTGTATATAAAGTCTTTTTCATATAATGATTTATTTTCCTCTGGGTAGATACCCAGTAGTGGGATTGCCGGATTGAATGGTAGTTCTACTTTTAGTTCTTTAAGGAATCTCCATACTATTTTCCGTAGTGGTTGGTTGTACTACTTTACATTACCACCAGTAGTGTAAAAGTGTTCCCTTTTCACCACATCCATGCCAACATCTATTTTTTTTTTTTTAAATTATGGCCATTTTTACAGGTGTAAGGTTGTATCTCACTGTGATTTTAATTTGCATTTCTATGCTAATTAGTAATGTTGAGCATTTTTTCATGTTTGTTGGCCATTTGCATATCTTCTTTTGAGAATTGTCTATTCATATTCTTTGGCCACTTTTTGATGAGATTGTTGTTTTTCTTGCTGATTTGTTTGAGTTCCTTGTGGATTCTGGATATTAATCCTTTGTCAGATGCATAGTTTGCGAATATTTTCTCCCACTCTGGGTTGTCTGTTCTCTCTACTGATTATCTGTTTTTCTGTGTAGAAGCTTTTTAGTTTACTTAGGTCCCATGTATTTATTTTTGTTTTTGTTATATTTACTTTTGGGTTCTTGGTCATATCTCTTTGCCTAAGCCAATGTCCAGAGTTTTTCCCCTGTTATCTTCTAGAATTTGTATGGTTTCAGGTCTTAGATTTAAGTCTTTGATCCATCTTGAGTTGATTTTTATATAAGGTGAGAGATGAGGATCCAGTTTCCTTCTTCTACATGTGGCTTGCTAATTATTCCAGTATCATTTGTTGAATTAGGTATCCTCTCCCCACTTAATGTTTTTGTTTGTGTTGTTGAAGGTTAGTTAGCTATAAGTGTTTGACTTTATTTCCAGGTTCTCTATTCTCTTCCATTGGTCTACATGCCTGTTTTTTTTTTTTAATTTGTTTTATTATACTTTAAGTTCTAGGGTGCATGTGCACAATGTGCAGGTTTGTTACATATGTGTACATGTGCCATGTTGGTGTGCTGCATCCATTAACTTGTAATTTACATTAGGTATATCTCCTAATGCCACCCCTCCCACCTCCCCCCACCCCACGACAGGTCCCGGTGTGTGATGTTCCCCATCCTGTGTCCAAGTGTTCTCATTGTTCACTTTTACACTGTTGGTGGGACTGTAAACTCGTTCAACCATTGTGGAAGACTGTGCGGCGATTCCTCAAGGATCTAGAACAAGAAATGCCATTTGACCCAGCAATCCCATTACTGGGCATATACCCAAAGGATTATAAATCATGCTACTATAAACACACATGTACACGTATGTTTTTTGCAGCACTATTCGCAATAACAAAACCTTGGAACCAACCCAAATGTCCATCAGTGATACATGTCTGTTTTTATACCAGTACCATGCTGTTTGGTTAATTATAGCCTTGTAGTTTCAAGTTGAGTAATGTGATGCCTCCAGAATTGTTCTTTTTGCTTAGTCTTGATTGACTAAGTGGGCTCTTTTTAGGTTCCATATGAATTTCAGGATTGTTTTTTTCTAGTTCTGTGAAGAATGATGATGGTATTTGGATGGGAGTTTCATTGAATTGGTAGATTACTTTTGGCGATATGATCATTTTCACAATATTGATTCTGCCCATCTATGAGCATGGGATGTATGTGTTTCCATTTGTTTGTGTCATCAGTGATTTCTTTCAGCAGTGTTTTGTAGTTTTTCTTACAGAGATCTGTTACCTTCTTTGTTAGGTATATTCCTAAGTATTTTATTTTATTTTTTTGCAGCTGTTGTAAAAGGGATTGAGTTCTTGATTTGATTCTCAGCTTGGTCATTGTTGGTGGATAGCAGTACTACCAATTTGTGTACATTGATTTTTTATTTTGAAATTTTACTGAATTCATTTATCAGGTCTAGGAGCTTTTTGCATGAGTCTTTAGGGTTTTCTAGGTATGTTATTATATCATCAGTGGACAGCAACAGTTTGACTTCCTCTTTACCAATTTGGATGGCCTTTATTTCTTTCTCTTGTCTAATGGTTCTAGCTAGGACTTCCAGTATTATGTTGAATAGAAGTGGTGAAAGTGGGCATCCTTGTCTTGTTCCAGTTCTCAGAAGCAATGCTTTCAACTTTTCCTCATTCAGTATAATGTTGGCTGTGGGTTTGTCATAGATGGCTTTGATTACATTAAGGTATGTCTCTTCTATGTTGATTTTTGAAGGTTTTAGTCACAAAGGGATACAGGATTTTGTAAAATGCTTTTTCTGTGTCTATTAAGATGATCATGTAATTTTTGTTTTTAATTCTGTTTATGCTGTGTATGACATGCATTGACTTGAGGATGTTAAACCATCCCTGCATCCCTTGTGTGAAATCCACTTGATCGTGGTGGATTATCTTTTTGACATGCTGTTGGATTCGGTTAGCTAGTAATTTGTTGAGAATTTTTGCATATATGTTCACTGGGGATATTACTCTATAGTTTTCTTTTTTTTTACTATCTCCTTTCCTGGTTTTGGCATTAGGGTGGTACTGGCTACATAAAATGATTTAGTGAGGATTCCCCATTTCTGTATCTTTTGGAGTAGTTTCAGTAAGATAGGTACCAATTCTTCTTTGAATGTCTGAAAGAATTCAGCTATGAATCCATATGATCCTTGACTTTTTTTGTTGGCAATTTTTTTTATTACTGTTTCAATCTCACTACTTGTTATCGGTCTGTTCAGAGTTTCTGTTTCTTCCTGATTTAATCTAGGAGGGATGTATATTTCCAGGAATTTATCCATCTCCTCTAGATTTTCTGGTTTAATGATCTTTTGTATTTCTGTGGTATTGGTTGTAGTATCTTCCATTTTGTTTCTAATTGAACATCTTCTCTTCTTTTTTTGTTTAATCTCACTAATGGTCTAAATAGTCTATCAATTTTATCTTTTCAAAGAAACAACATTTTGTTTCATTCATATATATATATATA
>NW_012117166.1:1039831-1062557 GCF_000951035.1 Colobus angolensis palliatus
TACCTAGGTTTTCTTCTAGGGTTTTTATGGTTTTAGGTCTAACATTTAAGTTTCTAATCCATCTTGAATTAATTTTCATATAAGGAGTAAGGAAAAGATCCAGTTTCAGCTTTCTACTTATGGCTAGCCAATTTTGCCAGCAGGATTTATCTGTTAAGTCCTTTTGTTTTAGGGTACAGTTTAAGTCCATTGTTTCTGTGTTGACTTTCTGCCTTGATGACTTGTCTAGTGCTGTCAGTGGAGGATCAAACTCCGCCACTATTATTATGTTGCTTTCAATCTCATTTTATAGGTCTAATAGTAATTGTTTTATAAATTTGGGAGTTCCAGTGTTAGGTGCATATATATTTAGGATTGTGATATTTTTCTAGGGGACTAATTCTGTTAGTTTTACTGGATACACAGTTCTTGGCTGACAATTATTTTGTTTCAGGAGGCTAAAGATAGGACCCCAATCCCTCTGGCTTGTAAGGTTTCTGCTGAGAAATAGACTGTTAATCTGATAGGTTTACCTGATGCTTTTGTCTCACAGCTCTTAAGATTCTTTCCTTTGTCTTGACTTTACTTGATGACTTTGTGTCTAGGTGATGATCTTTTTGTCATAATTTTCTCAGATATTCTTTGAGCTTCTTGTGTTTGAATGTCTAGATCTCTAGCAAGTTCAGGGAAGTTTATCTCAGTTATTCCCTTAAATACGTTTTCTAAAGTTTTAGATTTCTCTTATTCCTCAGGAGCACCAATTATTCTTAGATCTGGCCATTTAACATAATCTCAAATTTCTTGGAGGGTTTGTTCATTTTTAAAATTCTTTTTTTCTTTGTCTTTTTCTGATTGGGTTAATTTGAAAGCCTGTCTTCCAGCTCTGAACTTCTTTCTTCTACTTATTCTAGCCTATTGTGGAAACTTTCCAGTGCATTTTGTATTTCTCTAAGTGTATATTTTATTACTAGGAGTTGTGATTGTTTTTTCTTTATGGTATCTATTTCTCTGAAGAATTTCTCATTCATATCTTAATTTTTTAAATTTCTTTACGTAATTTTTACCTTTCTTTGGTATCTCCTTAAGTAGCTTACTAATTAACCTTCTCAATTCTTTGACAATTCAGAGATTTCTTCTTGATTTGGATCCATTGCTGGGGAGGTAGTGTGATCTTTTGGGGGTGTTATAGAACTCTGTTTTGTCATATTACCAGAATTACTTTTCTGGTTCCTTCTCATTTGGGCAGACTATTTCAGTGAAAGGGTCTGCAACTCAAGGCTTGCAGTTCAGATTCTTTTGTCCCATGGGTGATCCCTTGATTTGGTGCTCTCCCCTTTTCCCTAGGGATGGGGTTTCCTAAGGGCCAGACTGCAGTGATTGTTATTGCTCTTCTGGGTCTTGCCACCCAGCAGAGCTACCAGGCTCTGGGCTGCTACTAGGGGAGTGTCTGCAAAGAGTCCTATGATGTGATCTGTCGTCAGGTCTCTCAGCTGTGGATACCAGCACCTGCTCTTGTGGAGGTGGCAGGGGAATGAAGCAGACTCTGTGAGAGTCCTTGGTTGTAGATATGTTCAGTGTGCTGGCTTTCTCAAATGCTGATTATAATAGCAGTGAAATGGTCACATGGACAGACTCAAGACCTCTGATTAGCTAGGATGTTGCAGGCAGTGGAATTAGCTGTTGTTTTCTCCTTCCTGGGAGCCAGGTTATTCTCTCCAGTAGAATTTCAGTGGGCCTCTTTTCCTGAAAATGTCCTAGCCCTCCCTTCAGCATCAGATAAAGGCACAGCAAGATGACTATGGAGCCAGCTTTGATTAATTAGGAGTTATCTTGGCATTGATTTCCACTTATCCCCAGACAGGCTTTCCTGCTTCATGAACGGTATTATAGTTTGGTGTTCCTTTTTACTTCCTTGTATTCATTATATTTTTTGATATATGCTCAATGTAGCTGACATGTAAAATACCATTTTCCATAGTCCACTCACTGATTGATTTCCCGCCCCATTCATTATAATCCTTTGGCCCTTTCAATGGCAATTTGGAAAGGATTGAATGTAGGTGTTAAACTATTATGTTGGTGATGCCACCCTAAGCAAAAATTTTGTATACCCTGAAACTGTCTTTAAATAAATGTTCATTTTGTTATAATTTTATTCTGGGATTTACTATGCCCCTCAGGTATTTAGCAGATATTTAGGAAATTTTTTTTTTTTATTTCAGCTTCTCCCCTTTGACTAACTTTTCCCCATAAACATTTAAACTTGCTCAGATCTCTTAAATTTAAAACTCTCATGACCCTCCACATCCTCTCTAGCTATCACCTATGACCCTCCCTCTTCACAGCCAAATTTGCCTCCATTTTTTTATGTCTCAAGTCTTGTCAAGTTTTCCCTGTATTATAAAATCAGAAATCAGCTTGTAAAGTTTCTTAAAAATTATTTTAGCTTTTGATTGGGAATATATCAAAATTATAGATAAATGTATGAACCGGTATTTCTAAAATATTGGATTTTCACATCTAAAAATGCAGTTTGTTTCCCCATTTAATCAAGTTTCTTTTATGTCCTTTGGTAAAATTGAGTCACTTTCTTCATAGAGATTTTGCACATTTCTTGTAAGGTTTATTCTAAGGTATTGAATAATTTACCTTCTGCAGTTAATGCTTTTCCCTCTCAGTCTTTTCTAATTATCATTACTGGTTGATAAAGGAGGTTATTGATCTTCGTAGAAATGTCTCATATAATACCTACTTACTCAATACTTTTAATTTCAAATAGTTTTCAGTTGATTGTATTGTATATTCTAGGGAGACAATCATATTGTTTGTAAGCCAAGAACAGTGGCTTACACGTGTAATTTCAGCACTTTGGGAGGCCAAGGTGGGCGGATCACTTGAGGCCAGGAGTTTGAGACCAGTCTGGCCAACATGGCGAAACCCTGTCTACTAAAAATACAAAAATCAGTGGGGTGTGGTGGTGTGTGCCTGTAATCCTAGCTACTTGGAAGGCTGAGGCAGGAGAATTGCTGAACGTGGTAGGTGGAGGTTGCAGTGAGGCTAGATCCTGCCACTGCCCTCCAGCCTGGGTGGCAGAGTGAGGCTCTGTCTCAAAATAAATAAATAAATAAATACCCATTTTTATTAGTAGCAGTAATAATGAGAATCCTTATTAACTTTACAGTTGATTAGTGGGGTTGTTGTTTCATGGGATTGCTTTTGATATTTAACATGAGGCATGTTATTTACTATGGGGTTTGTTAAGGCAATTTTACTTTATTCCTAGTTTACTAAAAGTACTGGAGCTTTTGTTTGTTTTTACCAGGAATATTAACAATGTTCAGTTGTTGAACATTAATAACTGTTTATGGGACGTCTCTCAATCAGGTTATACGTTTTCCTTTAAACCAACAATGTAGAAACGTCTTCAGATAAACCCTACGGAGTCATGATGCGTTATTTTTTAATGTAGCACTAGATTCAGTTTTCTAAGATTGATTTATATTTTTTTCATCTGTGGTCATAACTGAGATTAGTCTGTAGTTTGTGTTTATGTTTTTTCTTTTACTTTTCTAGTTTAGCTATTAGGGTTAGAGTAGCCTGGTATAATGTCACTATTTTGCTGTAAGTCTGTGCATTACTTGTCCATTATAATACCTCAGATAACCAACAGAAAAACTATAGTATTTGAATTAATGAGAGAATTAGGCAAAATTGCTAGATATTAACTTATAAAAATAAATGTCATTCCTTTAAATGGGCAATTACTATTTCTAGAAAATAGAAAATGAGATAATATAACAGTAATGGCAAAAAATGTAAATTACATGGAAACTAACTTAATGAGGTTTTTCTAAGACCTTTAAATAGAAAAATACTAAAGCTGCATGAAGATCTAAAGAAAACTTTGTATGCTAAAATACTAAATACTAAAAGCTATATGAGTATCTAAAGAAAACTTCATATGCTATGTTTAAAGACAGACTGACTTAAGATTGTAGAGGTTCAAATTTCTTCAAGTAAACATATACATAAAATAAAATTTGAACAAAAATCTAGCAGATTTTTTGAGAAAAAAACATATTTCTCGACATATAGAGTCTCTATATGAATGTCGTCTCAGTTTTAGATTTTGCAGGTATCTTCTTCCAATTGATAATTCATCTGTGTCCTTTTTCTGTGATAACTTTCACTAAAAAGTAATCCTTATTTTTTATGAAAGACATCAGTGCTTTATTGTCTGATTTAAAAAGTATTTTTCCACTTCAAAGATACAAGGATATTAACCTATATTTTCTTCTATTAGAAAATATATATGAGATAATAGGAAAAGAACAAAAGGAAAGCTCATTCTACCACACTTTAAGACCAATTACATAGCCAAGTAAGGTGAGAATGACAAAAGAACAATGGAACAGAGTACAAAGCCCAGAAATAGGTATAGATTTGTGTGTATATAACTTCACAGATAATACAAGTAGCAGTGAGGGAAATCATTGTTCAATAGATTTTGTTGGGGAAATTGACTTGTTCTATTGAGAAAAATAGAATTAGCTCACTGTCTTATATCATAATTAAAGGTAAATTTAAGACTGTGTAAGTTGAAGACCAATAGGTAAACAGCTAAATTAAGAAATTAGTTGACAAGGGATTTATATCTATAATATATGTAGAATTCTGTATAAATCAAAGTAAATAGAAAGAAATGGGCAAAGGAGAGCTATTTACAAAAAGGAAACACTGAATGGATAACAAGTATATGATGAGATGCTTAGTTTCACTTGTAAACAGAAAAATACAAATGAAAACCATGAAATGCCAACCCATACTTATACTAACAAAAATTGGGAGGTCGAATGTGGTAAACAAGAACCTTTATGCTCCGCTGGTGGGAATATAAACTAGTACGGTTATTCTGGAGAGAAATCTGGCAGCATATGAGGAAATTAAAAGGCCGTATAGGCTGGGCGTGGTGGCTCATATCTGAAATCCCAACACTTCTGGAGGCTGAGGCAGGCAGATCAACTGAGCCCAGGAGTTTGAGTCCAGCCTTGGTAACATGGCGAAACCCTGTCTCTACCAGAAAAAAAAAAAAAAGGAATAGCCAGGTGTAGTGTTGTGTACCTGTAGGCTCAGCTACCAGGGAGGCTGAGGTAGGAGAATTGCTTGAGCCTCAGAGGTTGAGCCTGCAGTGAGCTGTGATCACACCACTGCACGCCACCCTGAGTGCCAGAGTAAGGCCCTCTCTCTTTCTAAAAAAGGTGTATATTCTATACTCCAACAATCCTGACCTTGGAACTTAACTGAAGAGACTCTCCCATGGGTTTAATGAAGAGAAATGTAAAAGAATACATGTCACTGCATTTTGGGTGGGGGGCATTAAATTGTAAGCCCATTGTCATACTTTGAAACTAGTCATTGCATTTTAATGCAATCCCTCCATTACCTCTGTTCCTACTTTTTTCTCTCAAACAAGAAGCTACCACCTTATGCTTCATCTTTTAGGTGCCATCTCTATTGCAACCAGGAATTCATTTAAACCTACCATTTTTCATAAAACCTTCCTTTTTTCATGTCTTCACTTCCTTCCTACCTAGGTTACATTTTATGGTTCAACTTAATCACTTCAGTAACTCCTTTGTCTCTCTGTTGCTCGGATATTTTTCACCTGGCAAAACCCCAACCCTGTTAGATCTAACTCTCCACACTTCACAACTGTACCAAGGGAGCTAAATATGGTTAGGGAAATTTTCAAAACACTGCTGGCTGGTATCACTTTAAATTTATGGTCATATATATTAAGTAGATTCTTAGTGCTACCAGCAAACAATGTGTTGCCAAATCGGTTCATCCTCCTACTTTTCAGAATCAAAGCATGTGTTATACACAGAGCAATATGGGAAGATAATTAAAACAATGTTGATTGAAAAATAAGAGAGTGAAATCTACAATAAAATATCCTTTAAGTAAGTTTAAAATGCATATTGCAAAACAACACTAAAGTATATATAAGATGTTCCCATTTTTCATGAATACATACATGTTTAAGACCTTAAGGAATGCATTTAACTGGGTGCCCATGAAGGGAAATGGAATAGGAGGGTGGATGGGAAATTAAGAGAAAAAAAATGGACTAAGCTATAACAAGAGAAGTGCCTTGTACAGACTGACAGTGACCTGTGTAGTATGATTGATTCCCTGCACCTGGAGTTTAGTTTTTATATTGAATAAAAGAAAACAGACAAGCAAATGATCTGTCCAGAGGGAGCAAGGGCAATTAGTCGGGTGTGGCACTTCAGAATAAAGTTGTCTTCATCCTACTGTGTAAGAATTCTCCAGCATAAAGTTTAGTCTCCTGCCTGCTTACTCTCAAGCAGATATTTCAGTTCTGATGTCAATAAGAAGCAGGTAGGTCACACATATACACATGTGTAAAATGGGCTTCAAGCAGAATAGGTACCAACTTGTCTGCTGACATTTGTCAATATGGGCCTAGTGTTGCTAGAACATTTACAGTTATTTTTAAAAAGAAATCAGAAATATAAATTTTATGTGAGATTTCCCAGTTTTAGTTTATTTGCAATCTAATTTATAGAGTTCAAATCACTACATGAGTGTAATTAGGCTCATGGGTCAATAATTACATATATATGAACAGACGTGAAGTCTGCCAGTTGCTAAATTCCACCATTTACACAGAGCTTCTAGTCAATACCACTCCCTTATTCTTAAATATGAATGGGCAACTGTGAGTCATTAGATATTTAAGGAATGCCTGTAGCATGACTAAGGTATACATATTGAAAAAAGCAATCTCTTGGGAAACAGAGATAATTCTGGAAACAGAAAAGAAGTTTAACGATGTCACACATCATAGTAATCTCTTTTCCAAGTCTAATAACTATTTCTGAGTTCCTACACTGACTTTTTGGAGGTCAAAAATTAGTTTCCTTATTGCCCAACTGGGCTTATTGGACATTATATATTTATTCTAGAATGTAACTCACGTTGTAAAATACTGCCGTGTTCATGGATTGGTTACTTTTGACTTTTTTTCTCCATATTGTCTTCAGAATAAGATAAATATCACCACACCACCAGAGTTCTCAGGTGGCTGGCAGAATGATGACAAATTTAATTATTGCAAGAAACACCACTGTGTATTGGTGCTGTGCATTGTTCTTGAGAAGGTGTATCAGTCTCTCCAGACCCAAATCCAGATTTGATGACAGGAAATCATCAACTGCATTATGTTACCCTATTAACTCTAAATAAAATATTCATAAAGTATTTTATTTAGAGTTAATAATTTTATTAACTATTTAGTTAATATAAGTAAAATATTTATTTTATAATAATAAAATATATTTATATTAAAATAAAACTAAATAAAAATATATTTTTAGAGTTACATGAAAAGAAAGTGTCAATTCCTTCATATCTTTTTTTTTTTAGAGTAATAAGACAGAAGAAGCCCAAGAGCAAGTATTTTATTATAATGGGCTATATGCTTTTAAGGGATAAAAAGAGTGAATTATAGATATGCTTCGTTTGAACTCCCGTCTTACCGGGGATTTTAAGATTGATGAATTCTGATCTTTTAATAGAAAAGTAAAATAAAAAATTGCTTGGAAATCTTGGGCATTTATTAACGTTTTGTGCCTTTAATGATTTTTTTGGTGACTAAAGTTTACATTTCTCCATTCAGAACTATTTGCCACTTACCATAGAGTTTTTTTTTTTTTTTTTTTTTTTAACTGAAATGTACTGAGTAACTGCCAAGGCACAAGGCCTGGGATGGGATGGAGGAGGGATACAAAGATCAATCAGATGTAGGCTGTGCCGTCAAAATGCTCATGCTCACCATGCTGAAAACTGCTGGTAATTTGCATTAGGTCCCAAAAGAATGCTGTATTATACTTTGCCCAAAATAGAATAATTGCAGGATCTGGAGTCAGACTGCCAAAGTTCACATCAGCTGTGCAACTTAATAGCGGTGTGACTTGGATAAATTGCTTACATTTTCTGTTTCTCTGTTCTCTTTTCTGTACAGTTGCAGTAAAAAGTGCAGACATAGATCGTTGTGAAGATTTAATGCAATACTACTTGTGAAAGGGAGGTGAATTGCCTCTGGATTCTCACATTATATAGAAATTTGGGGATTTAATTCTTGTAATTATCTTTGAAATAGATTTTATTATGCCTGTTTGGTGATTAAAAAAAACAAGGTTTTTAAAAATTGAATAACTTTTTAAAAATTCATAGGTAATACCAGAGCAAAAACTGAAATCTTACTCAATTTTTACATTGCAAACAGGGTTATAGAATTTTCTGATGGAGTCACATTTTCAGATGTTCCGTGTCATTATACCACAGTGTCCCAATTTTGGGTCTGTAAACTATAATCTCTATAATCCTCACTGCCTCTTATGAATGCCTGGCATTTTCAAGACTCAAGTCCCAAAAAGCGATTAGAGAAGGAGAAAAGGAGCAACTCCTGTTATGGGGAAAATTAAGAGATTTTGGAAGATCATGCTCTGCTTGTATTTTCCCTTCAACCCACAAGCCTGGTCTTGCACAGTGATGCCACTTGGTATGATTTAAGGAAAATCTTCCTGCATCAACCTACTTTCCTGAGAGGTTCAATGAACAAACACGCAGAAAGGCATAAAATGGCTATCAGGAACTAACACATTAGTGTGGCTTCATTTAATCAGCTTGCTTTCCTAATGCAAAGTCAAGTCCAACTGAAGGAGCAGTAGGAATTGTGTCAAGTTAAGGCACAGGATAAGAATAAAGTGAGGAAGATAACGACATTATTGAATGCCCAGAATAAAAGCTACAGATGCATAGTGGATCAGGAAAAAGAAGGAGAGGGCATTGTAAGGTTGAAAGAGGCATCAATGGGGAAATAAAAGGGCAGAGATGGGCATTGTAAGGTTGAAAGAGGCATCAATGGGGAAATAAAAGGGCAGAGATTGAGAGACCATATATATAAGAATGTATGTTATAAACAGGTGAAGATGTGAGAAAAACCCTTGCTATTCAAAGTGTAGTCCTCAGATCAGCAGCAATGTATCAATTGGAGCTTGTTAGAAATGCAGGACCTCAGACTCCACCTATAATTAAAATCTGCATTTAACAAGATCACCACATGATTTCAGTGCACATTAAACTTTTGAGAAGGGAGCATCAAAGGTACACACATGGATGATGAGAAAACCATGCAGATAGGTGGTGGAGGGGAGCAGCTTGATGGATGAGATGGAGATGTATATACATACCCAAAAATGCCAGGAGGAAGGTGGTCATGGAGTAGTTTGTGAGTAGTTGAGCTTATTATGAATTATTATAGTTTCCACTCATGTTTTCAGAGCCTCAGTGGTATGAGACAAAGCATGAGAGTGTTAAAGAATGAAGTGGGAGATTCCTAAAAGATGCTGATGTCATTAGGAATTGGTTTTAATTTTAGGCTTTTGTCACTGAATGTACATTTTTCTTCCCTTTTGTTTGTTTGGTTATTTTTAATTGAGAAAGCTGTATTGTGGGGAGCTGTTTAAAAGTAACTTAAAGCAAGAAGTCACTCCCATAAGCTTGGCTTCTGAACATTCTTGCTTCTTCCTCTCATTCTTCAATCATTTCCTCATAGGCTCTTTTGCAAGTCTTCAAGTCTTCTAGGCATCCCTTGGATGTTTTTGTTTTCAGGATTTGTTCTTGGCTGTCTCTTCTCTTTTCACAGAACAAACTTCTCTAGGTTGTATAATCGATTATTGCAGTTTCCACTACCACAAATACACTAGTGACTTTCAGAGTTTTATCTTCAGTCTTGTTCAATCAGGGGCACCAGACCTACAGCTCAGTTCACATATCTTACTAGATATACAACAGGTAACTCAGATGGTTATGGACTAAATGTCTGTGTCTTTCCAAAATTCATACATTGAAAAATCCCAACCCCCAGTGCAATGGTATGGGGGAGGGTCTTTGGGATGTAATTAGGTCATGAGGGTGGGGCCCTCATGAATGGGATTAGTGCCCTCATTAGAAGATACATAAGGGAAGTTATATCTATTTCTGCTCTTTGAGGATATAATGAGAAGATGGGCATTTGTAAACCTGGAACAGGGCCTTCACCAGAACCCAAACATACTGGCATCCTGATCTTAGACTTCTAGTTTCCAGAACTGTGAGAAATGAACGTTTATTCTTCAAGCCACCTAGTCTCTGGTAATTTGTTATAGCAGCCTGAGCTGACTAATAGAGAGACTCAAGAAGTCACAAGCTGAATTCATCATCTTCTTCCTAAAACACCCTCTCTATTCTCTACTAGTGAATGTTACTACCATGATCTCAGTCTCCTATGCAAGGATCATAGATGTCCCTGTATGTTTCAACTTTTTCCACATTCTCCATCTTTAATTACCATTAAAACATATTGATTCTATCTCCTTAACACTTCTACATCCACCTTCTTATTTCCATTCACATGGCTATTGCCTTGGTTCAGTGCCTTCTAGGTCCCTTCTCTGAGATACCACAGCAGTCTTTTAACTATTTCCCACCTTCAGTGCAGTCCCATTTCAATTTTAATCTCAATGCTTCAGAAAGAGTGGCATTTTAAAAACTAACATTTAGAACTAAAATACCTCCCATGTTAAAACTAGACAATAGCTCCCCATTAACTATTGAATAATTTTTAAACATATTTGTAAATCATATATAAAACTTGTATCCTGCATATTGTACAGCTTTATCTCTCATTGCAGTTATCTCTGCAGTTTTTGTCTTCTGCCTAAAATTTTCTGAATAGAAAAATCTGTTTCTGTTCATATCTTTGCTCATATCTTTGAGATAAAGATACCTCCACATCTTTGCTCATGCTGTGCACGCTACCTGTCCCTTCTGCCAGATATAATTTTAAGGGCTGAACAGTGGTAAGCTTATACATAAAGTATTTCCTAACCCCCTCCTCCATCTTTTGTATGTACACTGAACCTTATGCAGCCTTGTATTATCACTCACATATTCCACCACCCTGGCAGTTCTAAGGCCCCGGTCTGTTTACATTATTGTTCTTACTCTTCCAAAGCTTAATTGCAAAAATGTCTGTTCCTGCAGGACTGCAAGGCCTGGGTGGAGGAGGCATTCAGGGCCTAGGAGACAGCATTGGCTAATGGATCCTGTGGGCCTAGAGCTAAAGAGGCATTGTTTATAAATAAAGGAAATGACCAAAAGTAATGGGAGCCAAGTTTCTCACTGTAAGAGAACGGATATTCAATAATTTAAAGGGTGAAAATTAGAACAGAATGATGTTCCATCACAATTGGAGATACCAGTATGATGAACTCTTGAGAGAGATATATATTTATATTATACACACACACACACACACACACACACACACACACACACACGAGAGACAGAGAAAGAAAGAAAAAGGACATAGCCCTGTATGTGCATGTGTACACTGATACGTGTGTGTACATTTTATATATTTTCTAGCTTTTCTGCTGAGACAGCCTAAAAACAATGGAGGCCCAGCAGCAAAGAACACACTTAATGTCCAGATCTTGACACACATATGTGTATATATATATATATATATATATATATATATTTCTCCAATAAGAGAAACAAAGACGTTTTAGAGAAATGTTTAATTTCAGGGCTGGGGCAAGGAAAGTACAAGATGAGCCCAAAATGTCTTGATTTGTCATAAAACAAGACAGTGATTAAAAATAATGTGGCCGAGTGCGGTGGCTCATGCCTGTAATCCCAGCACTTTGGGAGGCCGAGGCGGGTGGATCACAAGGTCAGGAGATCGAGACCACCCTGGCAAACACGGTGAAACCCCGTTTCTACTAAAAATACAAAAAACTTAGCCGGGCGTGGTGGTTGGCGCCTGTAGTCCCAGCTTCTCGGGAGGCTGAGGCAGGAGAATGGCGTGAACCCAGGCGGCGGAGCTTGCAGTGAGCCGAGATGGCGCCACTGCACTCCAGCCTGGGCAACAGAGCAAGAGACTCCATCTCAAAAAATAAATAAATAAATAATGTGGACTTATCAAAATGACACAGTAAGCGGCCTGAAGGACCACTGGGACAGTTTCAGCATCAAAATAAATAAAGATAGAAATGGATTATAACCTATTGATTAAAATAAAGATCAATGAGTCCATAGTGAGATAAATGATTAAAGAAATATGGGAGAAGCAAAAGCTCTTTCTTACAGTACAGAATCAACTAGTAAAAGTAGAAGGAATGATAGAAAGTTGGAAAGTCATTATTAGCAAACATCATAGTAATTATTTAGGTATGAATCATCAATAGAGTATAAAACTAGTGGGTAAAAGTTTGATGAGGAATAAGATATTAAAGTAATATCAAAGGATCTCTCCACAAAATACTTAATTGTAAAGGGAAGACTACAAACTTATAGTGAAGAAATTTGGCAAGCACCACCTTTACCCAGTGGTAAAAATTAACATCACTTAGAATGGTACAAATCAACATTGTGTTCTTGTTATGATCCACTGAGAAGAACACAGCATCATTTCTGTGATGTTCCTGCCATAAATGCATAACCTGAATCTAATATTGAAGCAGCATTATTAAACTCAAGATGAGGGGAATGCTACAAAATAGCTAGCTTGTACTCTTCAAAAATGTCAACATGATGAACAAGAAAAGAAGCTATTTCAGATGGAAGAAAATAAAAAGTGATGATGAACGGTAACATTTAACCCAGGCAGACCTTGAACCAGAATATTCTTGTACTTTCTTTTGCTATAATGTACAATATTGGGACTATTTGTGAAATTTGAATGGGATTTGTGAATTATATGGTCTCAATATTCATTTTCTCAATTTTATGCTTATATAGGAGAGTGTCCTTTTCTTAGAGATATAGGCATAATGGATTATCATGGCTTCCACTTATTTTCAACAGGTTTCGGGGGAAATGTGTGTGTGTAGATAAAGGCAGCGTGGAGTGGGGAGAGAGAATGGCAAGGAAATTATGTCAAATGTTAACAATTCGGAACCCTGACAAGGCATACTGAAATTCTTTTTACAACCTTTTTGTAACTTTGAAATTATTATAAAATAAAGTGTTTCTAATCACTATTTCTTTGCCACATTTTTTACTTCTGTTTTCTTTCCCAACTTCAACTACCTTCTAATAATCTCCAAAGGCTCATGGAAATATAAACTACAGAAATGAATTCATTAAAATAAGAAGTAGTAACATGGTGTTTGAACTTCTGTGCTCTTGAAGCAAACTGCCTGAGTTCAAAATCCTAACCCATATGTGGTTTTAATAAGGGGGGAGAGCACCCCTCATATTGTCTTATGCCCAGTTTCTGCCTCCAAAGAAAGAAGAAGTAAAAACTAAAAGGCAGAAATGAAATCCACAAGCAGACAGCCCGGCACCACACCCTGGGCCTGGTAGTTAAAGATCTACCCCTGACCTAATCAGTTATGTTATCTATAGATTACAGACATTGTATAGAAAAGCACTGTGAAAATCCTGTCCTCTTCTGTTCTGATCTAATTACCATTGCCTGCAGCCCCCAGTCACATATCCCCTGCTTGCTCAATCGATCACAACCCTCTCAAGAGGACCCCCTTAGAGTTGTGAGCCCTTAAAAGGGACAGGAATTGCTCAGTTGGGGAGCTCGGCTCTTGAGATGGGAGTCTCGCCAATGCTCCTGGCCGAATAAACTCCTTCATTCTTTAACTCGGAGTGTGAGGAGTTTTGTCTGCAGTTCATCCTGCTACATTAAGGCAAATCACTTAACTTCTTCATGTCTGTTTTCTCATCTGTACGATGGGAATGATTTTTAAAATATTCACTTTATGACTGGGGAGAATTACATCATTTAGCATATTTAAAACACACAACACAGTGCCCAGCACATGGTAATAATTAATGTATATTCAAAAAATTGTGAAAGACTCATTGAGAAAGATTACTGCAGAAAAAAAGCTGGTTTGTGTAGCATTTTGTTTACTAGAATCTCTGTAGAACCTGAGTGGCTGACAATCCTAAAGAACCTCCCATATGCATGTAATAATAATTTAATATCTCCAAGTCATGAAAATCTGAGCAGAAGACTGAGGAATCAGTCCATATGAGAATTTTAATTATAATAATGAGTGGGTTTTCTTATTAACATACTTAAAAACCACTGCCACCACTGCCCAGATTCATTAGACAATATGGAGGATGGGAAAGCATAAGGCAGCTGCTTTTACTGAGATTCAGAACTGAACAAACCCTGGGTACTGCAGGCAATGCTCAACAGTGTTTCCATGAGCTATTTAAAAGCTTATTTTAAGAAGTATTGGATTTTATGAGGTCAGTCAGTGAAGCAGAAAAAGCTCAGCTTGTGATGCTCCTGGAATACAAGTAATATATCTGCATTAGAGCAGAGGAGCAATGTAGGGAAGGAAATGTAAGAAAACTGGATGAAGAGAAACACAGTTAAAATCACATGCTCCAAGCTCTGAGTCCAAAATAAAATCCTTCCCAAGTTATTGTCTACAAAGGATATAATGGCAGTCAAGAGCACTGGTTTTTTAAAGCCAGCCAGATCTAAATGTGAATCTTGGCTTTGTCACTTGATGCTCAACTGTTAATCTTGAATAAGTTACAGAACCTAGGACTTAGATACCTGAAATAGAAAATGGGATGATACAACTTGCCTCAGAGTTTTACGTGAGCACCAAATGAGGTAATATTAAAATGACTCTCACACGTGTTCAATACACATATTTATTGCTCCTATTCTGACGGAAAGCGTAAAGTAACAAGAAAGACAAATTTGGGAAGAAAAAGTTTTTATTTATTTTTCAATATTGTTAATATTCTTGTAGTTTTTTGGTTAACTTTTTATTTAGAGATAATATATTATTAATATAACACATTATTAAGAAATAATTAAGAAAATATTAAATTATTAAGAAATAATACAGAACTATTACAGTTTGGAGTAACTTTATTCAATTTACTCAGTTTAGAGTAACCCTCATTAAACTCTTCCAAGCACAAATCTCTTCTCCATTTCTATAATTTTGTATTTTTAAGAATGTTATATAAATGGAGGGATGCAGTGTGTAACCTTTAAAGATTGGCTGTTGTTTTTTTAAACTCAACAAAATTCTCTGGAGATGTGTTCAGGTTTTTGCATGTTTTAATAGTTTGTATCTTTTTATTGCTGATTAGTATTGCAAGGTATAGATGCATCACTATTTTTTTTCTTTTGTTTTTTTAGACAGTGTCTCACTCTGTTGCCCAGGCTGGAGTGTGGTGACTTGATCTTGGCTCACTGTACTTTTGCCTCCAGGCAAGTGTTTCTCATGCCTCAGCCTCCCAAGTAGCTGGGACCACAGGTGCCCACAAACATGCCCAGATAATTTTTGTATTGTTAGTAGAGGCAGGGTTTCACCATATAGGCCAGGCTGGTCTTGAACTCCTGGCCTCAAGTGATCTGCCACTTCAGCCTCCCATAGTCCTGGGATTATAGGCGCAAGCCACTGAGCCCAGCCAGATGCATCACAGTTTAATCATTCACTCCTTGTTTTTTTCCAGTTTTTGAGTATAATGAATAAATCAGCTATAAATATTTGTTCACAGGTTTTTGGGTGAACATAAGTTTTCATTTCTCTGGGATAAATGCCCAGGATCATAAATTGCTGGATTTTATGGTAGTTGCATGTATAACTTTTTTAAAACACTGCCAAATTGTTTTCCACACAGGCTGTACTATTTTACATTTACACCAGCAATGTAAGAGTAAGTCATTTTCTCTAAAAACTTGCCAGCATTTGCTGTTGTCACTATTTTTAATTTTAGCCATTCTGATAGATATGTAATGAGGTCTCATTTGTGGTTTTAATTTGCATTTCCTGCGTGGCTAATGATGTTGAACATCCTTTCATGTGCCTATTTGACATATGCGCATGCCAGAGGATAACTATGCATATTCTCTGGTGAAATGTCTCTTCATATCCTTTGCCTACTTTGTAATTAAGTTGTTTATTACTGGTTAGTTTTGAGAGTTCCTTTTATATTCTAAATATTAGTAATTTGTCAGATATGTGGTTTGCAAATATTTTCTTCCACCATGTAGCTTGCCTATTCATTCTCTTAACTGTTTTTCACAGAGACAAGTTTTTAATTTTTGATGTTCAATTTATCGGTGTTTCCTTTTATGAATCAGTGTATCAAGTCAAGGAAATCTTTGCTTAACTGTGATTCCTTAAGATATTTTCCTAGGTTTTTTCTAAAGTTATCATAAGTATTACATTTTACATTTACGGGCATAATTTATATTCATTTTCGGTTAATTTTGTATAAGGTATAAAACAGGTTGAGGGGTGTGTGTGTGCGTGTGTGCACACGCTCACACGCACGTGTGGCTGCTTTTGGTCTATGGATGTCCAGTTGTTCCAGCACCATTTGTTGAAAAGGCAGTCTTTCCTTTGTTAAATTACCTTTATTACCTGTGAACTTTTGTCAAAAATCTATTGAACACTTTTGGGTACATTTCTGAATTCTCTGTTGTGTCCCATTGTTCTATTGATCTATTCCTCCACTAATACCACACAGTCTTGTTTACTGTAACTATACAGTAAGTCTTGAAATCATATAGACCAATACTTTCTGATTTTTGTTTTTAATATGTTTTTTAGCTTTTTTCATTCCTTCACCTTTCCGTATAAATTTTAGGATTGTCTATCTCATCTATATATATGAAAAATCTTACTGGGAAATTGATAGGAGTTGTGCTAAACCTACATATGAATATGGGAAGAAATGACATCTTTACTGTTTTGAGTTTTCCAATCTGTTAAACCAGTATATCTCTCCATTTCTTTTGATCTTTGATTTCTTTCACCAGCATTTAGTCGTTTTCAGCATCCAAATCTTGTACATTTTTTTTTTTTAGATTTATACCTGTGTCATTTTTCAAGTGATTATACATGGTACTGTATTTTAAATTTCATTTTCCATGTGATCTTTACTAATGAATAACATTTGTGTATTAATCCTGTATCTCATTACCTTGCTGAACCCACTTACTAGTTCTAGGAATTTAGAGGGTTTTTTTTTTTTTTTTGTAGATTCCTTGATGTTTTCTACCTAGACAATCATTTCGTTTGCAAATGGGGGCAGTTTTATTTCTTCCTTTTCTGTTTGCCTTTAGTTTCTTTTTCTTGTCTTATTGCACTTGATGGAACTTCCACCATTATTTTGAATAAGAGTGGTGAATGCCTTATTCCCAACCTTAAGGGAAAAGCATCTTTCTCCATTAAGATAATGGTATTGTAGGTATTGTATAGATGTTCTGTCAAGCTGAAGATATTTCCTTCTATTCCTATGCTTCTGAGAGTTTTTACCATGAATGGGTGATGAATTTTATTAAATATCTTTTCTGAACTTGTTGCTATGTTCATGTGGTTTTTCTTTTATAGTCGGTTAAAATAGTGGATTATACTGGTTGATTTTTAAATATTGAACCAGTCTTGCATTTTTGGAATCATTTCAACTTAGTCATGGTGTATAATTCTTTTTACATATTGCTGAATTGTATTTGCTAATATTTTAAGGACTTTTTCACTTATATTCATGAGGGATATTGTTCTTTAGCTTCTTTTTCAATATACTCTCTTGTTTTGGTATCATGGTAATATTACCTTATAAAATAAATTGGGAAACAATTCCTCATCTTCTATTTTTTGGAAGCAGTTATGTAGAATTTATGTTAATTATTCTTCTAATGTTTGGTAAAATTCTCTGGAGAAACCATCTGAGTCTGGAGATATATTTTGGGGGAGTTTTTAAAATTCAATTTTATTAATTGTTATAGAATTATTCAGATTATCTCTTTCATATTGGATGAATTGTGGTACTTTGTGTTTTTTGAGGAACTAGCTCATTTCATCCAAGTTGGCACATTTATGGTTTCAGTGTTGTTCATACTATTTCCTTACAATCCTTTTTACGTGTGCAGGGTCTATAGTGAGATCCTCTGTTTCATTCCGTATATTGGTAATTCATATTCTCTTTCTCTCTTTCTTAATATTAATATCAATTTTGTTAAAGGTTTGCCAATTTCATTGTCTCCCCATCTTCGTCCGAATGATTTTTCCCTTTTTTTCTGTTTTCAGTTTTATTGATTTCCATTTTTATCTTCATTACTTCATCTCTTCTGCTTGCTTGGGTTTGTTTTGTTTTCCTTTTTCTAGGTTCTTGAGGTGGCAGCTTAGATGATCAATTTGAGACTTTTCTTCTTTTCTAATGTATGCATTTCTTTCTTAACACTGCTTTAGCTGTGTTCTAAAAGTTTGATATGTTGTATTTTCATTTTTATTCAATGAGATATTTTTAATAGTTTCCTTTGAGACATTCTCTTAAGACCCATAGGTTATATAGAAGTGGGTTTATATTTTCCAAATTATTTAGACATTCTTCTGTTATGTTTCTGCTTTTGATGGTTTGATTATATTAACCACACTCTCTAGAATTTCATTTATTTTAATTTTGTTGAGGTTTGCTTTATGGACCAGGATATGGCCTATCTTGCTATATGTTCTTTGGGCACTTGGAACAAAAATGTGTTCTGCTGGTTTTAGGTGTAGTGTTCTATACGTACTGATTAAATCCCGTTGGCTGATAATGTTGTTGAGTTATTCTATATCTTTGGTGATTTTATGTCTAGTTGTTCAATACATTGTTGAGAGAGGTCTCCAAATGTAACTGTGGATTTGTCATTTTCTTGTTTCAGTTATATCAGTTTTTGCTTCGTATATTTTACAGCTCTTTTCTTTAGGATATAAACATTTAGGATTACTATATGTCTTTTTGTTGCGTTGACCTTTTTACCATTATGTAATGTACCTCCCCGTTACTGGTAGTTTTCTTTGTTCTAAAGTACATTTTATCTGATAATATTGCCACCTCTGCTCACTGGTAGTTTTCTTTGCTCTAAAGTATATTTTATCTGATAATATTGCCACTCCTGCTTTCTTTTATTTAATGTTTGCACAATATCTTTTTTTGATCCTTTTACTGTCACTCTCTATATATGCAATATTTGAAGTGAGTTTCTTATACACAGCATATAGTCAGGTTGTGCTTTTTAATTTCACTTTGCCCATCTCTGTTTTTCAATTAGTGAATTTAGATAACATATAATTATTGATAATGCTGTGGTTTAAGTGCACCCATTTTTCTTTCTGTTTTTTTCTCTTTGTTTTATTTTCTTTTTCTTGTCTTCTTGTGGTTTACTAGAAATATTTTAGAATTCCATTTTGATGTATCTGTAATGTTTTCTAATGTATCTCTTTATATAGATTTATCGCATGCTCTAGATATGAGCTGATCTCTATCTGTATTTATAACTGTCTATATCTATATCTTTGTCTATCTGTATATCACTTATCCTAGTCTACTGGTATCATTTTACCAGTTTGCCTGAAATGTAGAAAATTTATTTTCTATTACATCCCTTTCCAATCCTCCATTTATATTATCATTGTCTTAAACATTTCTTCTACATGTATTTAGAATCGTGTCAGGCAATATTATGACTTTTTGCTTTAACCATCAAATGTAATTCAGAAAACTCAAGAGGAAAAGGGAAGCCTATTGTAGTTTATATTTTTGTTTAGCATACTTTTTTCTTCCTAATCTTCCACAATATTTTCTGCTGTCATTTCATTTTTGTTTAGCCATTGTTTTAGGTAAGTCTGTAGGTAACAAATTATTTTCTTTCACTTGACAATTTCTTGATTTCACCCTTCATTTCTGAAGAATATTTTCACAGAGAACAGGATTCTGAGTTGACAGTTCTTTTAGCACTTGAAAAATACTGTGTTACTTCCTTCTGACTTCAGTGGTTTCTGATGAGAAATCCACTGTCATTCAAATTGGTTTTCCTCCATAGGCAAAGTGTCATTTTTCTCTGACTGCTTTCAAGACTTTTCATTTATCTTTAGTTTTCAGAAATTAAGTTAATATAAGTGTGGTTCGATTTCTCTGGGTTTATCTTTTTAGCTTCTTCAGTATATAGTTAATGCTCCTTTCCAAATTTGGGAAGATTTTATCCATTACTTATTTGAGTACTTCTTCAGTCCCTCCCACCTTCTCTTTTCTTCCTGGGATTCTGATGATGCAAATATTAAATCTTTGTTATAGTCTCAGTCTCACAGGTCTCTGAAGCTCTGTTAGTGTAGTCTGTTTTTTTCTCTGTTGTCCCAAGTAAATAATTTCTACTTTTCTTTCTACAAGTTCACTGATTCTTTTCTTGGAAAATTTATGGCAGGCCTGAATATGCACAAGTCTTTAGGCCATCAGCTTGAAAACATGATTGTCAGCATAATGAATGCCTAGATCTGAACCTCAAAGTGTACTCACATTAAACAAGCTCATGGAGACTAACGACAAAAACCTTAAATGCCAATTAGTTTCCTTAATTTAAAATAAGAAGTTTAGCTATCAGATAGACTTAGAACAAATGGTTTCTCAGTTATAACGAAAAGGCTGCTTAGTGAGCCTGCAACTAGTAAAAAAGGAGTTATTTGGTGATTTTAATGCCTGATGTCATAGATCCCTGGAAATTACTAAGTACATCTCCACCACAGGATCATATCAGCCATATCACCTTGGTTGGTTTTGATACTGGGCCAGGACACTCTCTCTTCTGATCATGAAATAAAATACTACCAAGGATTGACTTTCCTTTTTCTCAACATCTTTTATTGGCTAAATATCTTAAGGATAGTCATGTTTTTATTCTATATGTGTTAGTACATTTAAACAATTTTGTTTATATACCTCTCTAATTTAAATAATTATTTTAAAAATAGTTTAAAATTCAATGTGCAACTTTCTTCCCAACGTTCTGAAGGTGCTTTCATTGTTTTCTCTGTGAACCACATACTAAAATTACTGGACAACAAAGACCAAGTGAGAATTGGTCTTTTTCTTTTGGGCAAAAGCTTTTCTTTTTTTTTTTAATGGAGTCATAGCTGACAAGGCCATGTCTGCTGTATAAAATCAACTTTAAGAAAATGCTCATCATCACTCGCCATCAGAGAAATGCAAATCAAAACCACAATAAGATACCATCTCACACCAGTTAGAAAGGCAATCATTAAAAAATCAGGAAACAACAGATGTTGGAGAGGATGTGGAGAAATAGGAACACTTTTACACTGTTGGTGGGATTGTAAACTAGTTCAACCATTATGGAAAACAGTATGGCAATTCCTCAAGGATCTAGAACTAGATGTACCATATGACCCAGCCATCCCACTACTGGGTATATACCCAAAGGATTATAAATTATTCTACTACAAAGACACATGCACATGTATGTTTATTGCGGCACTATTCACAATAGCAAAGACTTGGAATCAACCCAAATGTCCATCAGTGACAGACTGGATTAAGAAAATGTGGCACATATACACCATGGAATACTATGCAGCCATAAAAAAGGATGAGTATGCGTCCTTTGTAGGGACATGGATGCAGCTGGAAACCATCATTCTTAGCAAACTATCACAAGAACAGAAAACCAAACACCGCATGTTCTCACTCATAGGTGGGAACTGAACAATGAGATCACTTGGACTCGGGAAGGGGAACATTACACACTGGGGCCTATCATGGGGAGGGGGGAGGGGGGAGGGATTCCACTGGGGAGTTATACCTGATATAAATGATGAATTGATGGGTGCTGACGAGTTGATGGGTGCAGCACACCAACATGGCACAAGTATACATATGTAACAAACCTGCACATTATGCACATGTACCCTAGAACTTAAAGTATAATAATAAAAAAAAATTAAAAAAAAAAGAAATAGAAAGAGAAATTAGAGATTTTAGAAGGTGAGAGAGAGTGAATTCAGTTTCATGCCTATATTTCTGATTTTAGGGGTTTGAGGGAAAGAGTGGCAGTAGAGGGCAAAATTTAGGCTATGAGGACCATGTCCAAAAGTCTCTCAGGTTCTGTCTTTGGAGAATTGTAAACTGCCTTTAAGGGAACTGCAACGTTTCCTTTAGCATATGTTGGATTAATCGGTTCCTCTGGTTAAATAGTTACCATGCTTAGTTTTAATACAGCAAATTGATTTCTTATCTGTCTAATAATTTAGTTCAAATTCTTTTCCATTTAAGGACAGAATTCAAATGTTCTCACATTTAAGAAGGAAATTTAGCCAGATGCAGTGGCTCACACCTATAATCCCAGCACTTTGGGAGGCCTAGGTGGGTGGATCACCTGAGGTCAGGAGTTCAGGACCAGCCTGGCCAACACGGTGAAACCCCATCTCTACTAAATACACAAAACAAAAATTAGCTGGGTGTGGAGGTACACACCTGTAATCCCAGCTACTCCGGAGGCTGAGACAGGAAAATTGCTTGAATATGGAGGCGGAGGTTGTAGTAAGTCAAGATCGCACCACGGCACTCCAGCCTGGGTGCCAGAGCTAGACTCTGTCTCAAAAAAAAAAAAAAAGAAGGAAATTTGTATTCTCTCCTGTTTAATTGTTCAATAAAAACTTGCTGAGCTTATAACTAATCTGTTAGGCATAAATCAATTTCTATCACCGAAAGTAAGACAATAGTAAAATTTTAAAAATCTCAGATATGATATTTCATTGCCCATATGATAACTACTGACTTCAGAGTCAAAGTCAAGATCCTTAGCTTAACCTACAAGTCTTTTTTTTTTTTTTTT
>NW_012117166.1:1071122-1103285 GCF_000951035.1 Colobus angolensis palliatus
CGATTTTCCAGGTGTTGTGTGTCTCAGTTCCCCTGGTTAGGAAAAGGGATTCCCTTCCCCCTTGCGCTTCCCAGGTGAGGCAATGCCTGGTCCTGCTTCAGCTCTCGCTGGTCGGGCTGCAACAGCTGAGCAGCACCGATTGTCCGGCACTCACCAGCGAGATGACCCCAGTACCTCAGTTCAAAATGCAGAAATCACCGGTCTTCTGTGTCGCTCACGCTGGGAGTTGGAGACTGGAGCTGTTCCTATTCGGCCATCTTGCTCCACCCCGAACCTACAAGTCTTTATGGCATAGCCTTTGCTTAACTTCATCTCTCTCAATTCTCTCTGCTTCTAAAAGAAAACTTTCTGACCATAGGGAGCAATGAGTCTAGTAGGGAAGGTGGGAGAGAGTGAGTTTGGTTTCATTCCTACATTTCTGATTTTAGAGGCTTTGGGGGAACAGTGGCAGGAGGTCAAATAATCAGACAATTAGAAGTAATATCATAGTTGTAATAAGTACCATGAAGGAGAAAACCATTATTTTTTTAATAACATAAATAAAATGTATTTCATTGTCCAGGATGTAAGGGAGGTCAAAAAAGTCTTCTCCGAGGAAATGATTCTATTGAATTCTAAATGAAAATATAGAATTAACAAGGCAAAGAGGGGAAGGGAAAAAGTTGATGTAAGGAGGAAATAATATGTTCAGAAACCTTAGCATGAAAGCAGACTGTCATACACAAAAGACCATGTGTCTTGTGTAAAGTATGTGACTGAGGTACATGGCTTCAGATGTAATTAGAAAAATAGATATGAGATGAAGCATATTGAGGAACTTATCTTTATTGTAAGAGCAATGAGAAGCTGCTGAAATATTTTAAACAGAAAAGTAACATGATAAGATATATATTTTCAAAATAACTTACTGACTGCTCTGTGGAAAACAGGACAGATGTGGATTCAGGATGACCATTGATTTGTAAGACTATTGTAATAAGACTGTTGTGATAGACTAGTTAATTGATGACAGTGGCCTACTCAAGGCAACGTGATAAAAATGAAGTTTAGATGGATCCTAGAGACATTTATGAAGCAAAATCAATCTGATATTGTGCTGTGTTAGATGTGGGGTTTTGAGACGTAGGTGGGAAACCATTTTTTTAATTTTACTGCATGGTCCCCAGGATTGGGTTAGGAGCACCTTCTATATATTCCTGTAACTCCTTATACTGCCATCTCAGGATTTCTCATTTGATATTAAAATTGCTTGCTTGCCCTATATATTGTATATTGCAAGCTCCATGTCTAGTACACAGCAGTTCTCAGAATTTGTGCAAGGAAAAAGTAGAAATACAGAGAGTTTAAAGTTGAAATTATTTTCATAGATGTTTAGAAAAAGGACAACTAGCTTTCAATATGAAAAACAGTAAGGTGTACTGAAAAGCAGTAAGATATCCTCAATGCTTAACTCTCAGCAGTGTTATACATATTTTCAAGTTTAAAAATGGGCAAAGTATGCTTGCATATGCCAATAATGTCCACCTCCAATGAAAGCAAAGCAAACAGCAATTCCATTTGCAGTTATGCAGGACCTCAAGAAAGGGGCTTATAATAAACACCCTCAGATGCAGACACTAATTCTAAGACCTAATAAATACAGCATTTCTTCAACATTCTCTTCAGCAGTTATACTCAGAACTTAGCTAAGTCAATTCTTAGAGCTACTACCTGTGGCTGGATTGGAGGTGTCCCAATCTCCAGACTATCTCAAAATGGAAAACAGTACTCTGCATGCACCTTCATCTCAGGGAATGCTATTTTCTCAACCCTCTTTTTTTCTTTTGGGCCATCCTCCCATTTTGTTGTTTGTAAAATCTATGCAAGGATACTAATCAATGTTTCTAATAATTTGTATTGTTTTTAAATCCTCTTCTATTCCCTCATGAACCATCTTGAGTCACATTTCACATTTGATTACCTTGGTCTTTTCCTTTTATATTTCAGGTTTTTTCCATTTATCTGGTAATTCTCTTTTGCCTACTGTGGCAGCCAGCCTCCAAGTAAGATAGTCTCCAGTGATCTCACCTTCTGACATTCATGTTCTCTCTTTGAAAAAAAAAATAGAGGCAGGACCTCACTCTGTCACCCAGGCTGGAGTTCAGTGGTACGGTCATGGTTCACTGCATCCTTGACCCCCTGGGCTCAAGCAATCCTTCCACCTCAGCTTCCTGAGTAGCTAGGACTACAGGTGTGTGCTACCATGCCCAGCTAACTTTTTAAATTTTTGTAGAGATGGAGTCTAGCTGTGTTGCCCAGGCTGGTCTTAAATTCCTGGCTTCAAGCAATCCTCATGCTTCAGCCTCTGAAAGTGCTCAGATTACAGGTGTGAGCTACTGTGCCCAGCCAGATATTCATGTTCTTTTGTAGTTACCTTCCTCATTGTATTAGATTTGGTCTGTATGACCAGCAGAATATGGCTGAAATGATGGTATGCAATTTTACAGGTTAGGTTAGACACTGTAGTTTCCTGCTTCCTATTTTGGCCTATTTTGGATCACTCACTCTAGAGAAAGCTAACTTCCATAACATGACAAGTGGCCCACATAACAGACCTCTTGCTAACAGCGATGTGAATGAGCTTAGAAGCTGATCTTTCAGCCCCAATTAAGCTTTCAGATAACTGCAGCCTCAGCCAACATCTGGACTGTAACCTCAGGAGAGACCTTGAGCCAAAATGGCCCAGCTAAGCAGCTTTTGAATTCCTTACCCTCAGAAAGTATGTGAGATAGGCCGGGCACGGTGGCTTACACCTGTAATCCCAGCATTTTGGGAGACTGAGGTGGGTGGATCACCTGAGGTTGGGAGTTCGAGACCAGTCTGACCAACATGGAGAAATCTCTACTAAAAATACAAAATTAGCCAGGTGTGGTGGTGCACGCCTGTAATCCCAGCTACTTGGGGGGCTGAGGCAAGAGAATCACTTGAACCTGGGAGGAGAAGGTTGTGGGGAGCCAAGATTGTGCCATTACACTCCAGCCTGGGCAACAAGAGTGAAACTCCATCTCAGAAAAAAAGAAAAAAACAAAGAAAGTATATAAGATAGTAAGTGTTTGTTATTTTAAGTCATTGAGTTTTGAAGTAATTTGTTACATAGCAATAGATAAGTTAAACATCTATCATTTTTAAGAATAGAGGATAGGAGAGCTGACTAGGAGGTCTGTGTTTTAGGGTGGGGCTTGGTAACTGGAAGTTTTTCCTTAAAATGAATTTTTAGAAAAGGAGAAAGCTCTGTGAAAGTAGGGGCTAACTTTGATATGATAAGAGCTTCATTAGACACCCTCGTTTTCCCTTAAGAGTTCATTTAATTTATTCATAATTACTTTTCCTACTGATGATTCTTTCTGTTGTGGTGAGGGTTGGAAGACCCTGTTCTATACACAGATCTTTAATTAATTTTTTAGTCTGCAACCAACTTCTGCCCTCACCTAGGGTTTTGTTAGGCAGATAGTTTCCTTTTCCCTTTGGTGCCTTGCAGCTGTACTCAGACTATGATTCCCTCCAATTTATTGAATTTGTCAGCATTCTTCTATCTGCTTTTCACTTACAGAAATATGTTGAAATATTTGCTGGAACTGCATCTTCCCACTTTCTTTTACCTTCTGTTGTTCTCTTTGCTATTTTGATTATATGAGTTAAAAAGTTTATTTTACTATTCTTTTCATAGGATTCAGGGATTAGGGAAGGCAAAATATGCTCAATCTGCCATCTAGAACCAGAACTCTTCCATATGGCATATTTTATTCTATTCATTGAGTACACAGCACTTCACTTTTAAGGATCTACAGCAGGGTAGGGCTGTTGTGTGGTCTTTTTCAAGAGATCTCGTGGGCCATTGCTCTCCCTTCATTCACTCTTCATATTGCCTTGCCAGTGAGGTCACTATCCTCTCTCCAAGCTATCTTTCCTTTCATTCCAAAATTTCCTTCATTTCCCAAGACTATCATAGGTATCTTATGGAATCTTAGGCCTCTGGAAGAATGATCCTCTCATGTCTAGGGTCACACAGTGGAACTCAGTTGGGAATGATCCAGTGATACAGACCTCTGTTCAAGTCCGGGTCCTCTTTCATGTAGCTATACAAAATGGAACAGGAAGGAACAATCCCTACTACCAAGGCTAACATAGAAAGTCAGTATGATGAGAGATGAAGACTCCATTCACCTTTCCCCTGCCAGAAGTAACCTCAATCTCCATGGTCTACAATATACTCCTTCTCATCAATCCCTGTATCACAAGAAACCCCTGACCACAGAAAAAGAAAATGTAGTTCTTAGAATAAAAGAACATCTCTTCCTCCCTAAACTAGAGAAAGGCAGCTCTACAAAAGATACTCTTGATAACTATCCAAGTTCCTAAACTATCTGTGCATATCTATTTCACATCAAGGTTTATAAAATAATGATTGCAATTTTGGCATCTTACGTTTCTGAGGGAGTGGTGCTGTCCATGTCTGGATGGATGATTTCTCCTTTTTGCCTGTAAAATATTGATGAACAAAAAAGACAATTTAAAATTTTGAATCTGGATCCTTTATTATGACCATATTGACCCCTGAAAAGATGTATTTATTTTGTGTCTTTCTTTTTCTTTAAGTATAGGGAAATGATATTTATTTATTTATTTATGTTTTCCTTTTATTATTTCTTCTTCTAAAAAAAAGAGGGGATACATGTGCAGAAGATGCAGGTTTGTTACATAAGTATACCTGTGCCATAGTGTTTTGCTGTACCTATTGACCCAACCTCTAAGTTCCTTCCCTTCACCTCTCAACCCCAACAGGCCCTGGTGTGTGCTGTTCCCCTCTCTGTGTTCATGTGTTCTCAATGTTTAACTCTCTCTTACGAGTGAGAACATGCAGCATTTGCTTTTCTGTTGCTGTGTTAGTTTGCTGAGGATGATGCTTCCAGCTTTGTCCATGTCCCTGCAAAGGACATGATCTCATTCCTTTCATGGCTGCATAGTATTCCATGGTGTATATGTACCACATTTTCTTTATCCAGTCTATCATTCATGGGCATTTTGGGTTTGTTCCATGTCTTTGCCATTGTATATAGTGCTGCATGTGTGCATGTGTCTTTATAGTATGTATCTGTATAGTATGTATAGTATGTGCATGTGTCTTCATAGTAGAATGATTTATATTCCTTTGGATATATACCCAGTAACGGGATTGCTGGGTCAAATGGTATTTCTGGTTCTAGATCCTCAAGGAATCTCCATACTGTCTTGCACAATGGTTGAACTAACTTACATTCCCACCAACAGTGTAAAAGTGTTCCTATTTCTCCACAGCCTCACCAGAAAACAGACATATAGACCAATAGAGCAGAACAGAGACCTCAGAAGTAACATCACACATCTGAAACCATCTGATCTTCAACAAACCTGACAAAAACAAGCAATGGAGAAAGGATTTCCTATTCAGTGATTGGTGCTGGGAAAACTGGCTAGTCATATGCAGAAAACTTAAACTGGACCCCTTCCTTACACCTTATACAAAAATTAACTCAAGATGGATTAAGGACTTAAATGTAAAACCCCAAACCATTTTTATTAGAGTTTTTACTCTAAAGGAAAACCTAGGCAATACCATTCAGGAAATAGGAATGGGCAAAGACTTCATGACTAAAACACCAGAAGCAATGGCAACAAAAGCCAAAATTGACAAATGGGATCTAATTAAACTAAAGAGCTTCTACACAGCAAAAGAAACTATCATCAGAGTGAACAGGCAACCTACAGAATGGGAGAAGAATTTTGCAATCTACCAATCTGACAAAGGTCTAATGTCCAGAATTTATAAGGAACTCAAACATATTTACAAGAGGAAAAAAAAAAACCTATCGAAAGCAGGCACAAGATATAAACAGACACTTCTCAAAAGAAGACATTTACACGGCCAAAAAACATACAAAAAAAAAAAGCTCAACATCACTCATCACCAGAGAAATCCAAATCAAAACCACAGTGAGATACCATGTCATGCCAGTCAGAATGGCAATTATTAAAAGGTCAGGAAAAGGTGTATTTCGTGTGAACAGGCAGTGATAAAGAAACCCAAGAGAATTGCCTGGTATCTTAAGAATACAGTGTAAATGATATTTGGAATTATCTGGGCAAGATTTTGACATTTGGAGGATCTGATCACAGAGACAGGGTCCCAGATTGAGGATTCACTTAGGAAATAAACTCCAGTACACTGGGAATGAGTTTTTCAAGAATGTGGCAGAACCACAGTTACAGAAAGGAACTGACAGATGAGGCAGGCCATAAGTCAGAAGTAAGGGCCTCAGAGAACTTCAGTTTCATCAGAGACCTTGGGGAATTGCCAGAATCAGACAATGTGAAAAGTGTATGCTATGTTTTTCTTCTTGCTTGAACTGTTTTAAAGAACTTACCCCCATCAAATAAAGAGAAACCTAGACTTAGTACAGTTTATCTCTGGAGGAAGAATTTCCAGGAGTGGAAGCGCTGCTTAAAATAGTGGTGACTCTGTGCTCTGAATTTTATTCACTTCTTGAAGGACTCTCTCAGCTCAGTTTCAACTGAGCCCATCCTTCTAGGCCTGATAATCACCACATCTTTGGCCTTCGCAGGTCCAAGACAGACTGAAGCTGCCAAAGACAGAATATGAAGGAAAAGCATAGAAAAATAATCAGAAATAGGCCGGGTGTGGTGGCTCACGCTTGTAATCCCAGCACTTTGGGAGGCCGACGCGGGTGGATCACGAGGTCAGGAGAGTGAGACCATCCTGGCCAACATGGAGAAACCCCGTCTCTACTAAAAATACAAAAAAAATTAGCTGGGCGTGGTGTCGTGCACCTGTAGTCCCAGCTACTCCGGAGGCTGAGGCAGGAGAATCACTTGAACCCGTGAGGTGGAGATCGCAGTGAGCCAAGACTGAGCTATTGCACTCCAGTCTGGCAACAGAGCAAGACTCCGTCTAAAAAGCAAACAAACAACAACAAAAAAAATCAGAAATTGATGGAATGTCAAAATACTTTATTTAACAAAATCCAGTGATCTAATCCCTTCATCATAGTTTTGTAGCATTTTACCATCCCTTTGTAGATTTGTATTGGCCCTAGTTCATTGAAATCTCATCTGTGTCCCTTGCTTTTTAGTTTCTGGTCAGTCTCTATGTATCAGTTTTAATTTTGACCACCCCATTTCCACTCCCTCACTGATGAACTTCATTAAAAAATTTCATCACTTCTCAGGCCAAATGAGAATTTTTAACATATCTGTTACATATGTATCTTTTGAATATCTGTCTACTTTTTCAGTTCCAGTTTTCAATCTGAAAAATGGGCTTACTCCTTGTGTGACTGACACCAGGAATAATTTTATATACCTACGGCTTTTATTGTAGGCTGAGATGTTTAGCCATCTCATTCAAATGCAAACACATTATCCTTATGACCAGGGTTACACATATACCCTGTGATAACAGGTGAGTTATTCCCTCATATAAGGACCAGTTACATATATATTAAAAGCAACTTAGTCTTTCTGTTTCTTAGGAAGTAGAGGAGTATAAGAAGGGTTCCTCTACTCTTTTACTTATGGGGAGGACACAGAGTTACCAGGGAAAATGGGGGAAATACTGTAAATAGTGAACCTGAAGGTACAGGATCCTAATGAACTGAAGAAATTAAAGCCTGATCAAGAGTCAGGGTATGGAGAAGGGTACTTAGAGCAGGAAAAGATGCAGAAGAAACTCTGAACAACTGGAGATGATTCCTACAGAGGAGAAGACAGATTCAGGGGAGATAGCTCAAAATAAGTAATGTGTCCTTGTCAGGAAAAAAAAAAAAAATGATGGCTTTTGGTAAACTGCAGGTGTTACTATTTTCAGGGAATCTAAGAATAACTGAATTGTGTGTCACACCAAACTACACCTCCCCATTAAGTTCCCAAAAGAAGTCTTCCTATAAGGAGTAATGGAAAATGGGAAGCCAAATAGACTGGGCCCTTAGCTTTAAGGCTGAGAATGCATCTAAGTTGTACTGGAGGACACAGTTAAGGGGCTTCTATCTCATGTTCCTTCTTAGAAGCCCCAAGACACAATCTCAGAATTGTGCACCTACCAGGAGTGGTCCAAAGGCAATTTGCCATTTTGTGAAAAAGTGGAAAAGAAAGGGGAGAGAACCAATACACGGGCAATTTTTAAATCTACAATGACCCTTTTTCATTATTAAATGTGGCCCAATTAGTGACCTGGATCCAACTAATCAAAATGATTTCCTTTTTGGTAGGAAGAATTAAGAAAAGGCAGGCATGGTATACAAGTATTGATAATTTTGTAATTATCTCTGAGTTTCTGTTCCCAGTCCAGCAAGAGGTACAGATAAAACGGATGTTCTGGTGAATGCTCGTTTTAAAAAATAATCTTACTCTAAACCATTCCAGCTCTCTTCATAAAATTTTACATGAATGCTGACCAATTCCTCCTTCCTATCTATGTAACTGCTTTTTGTTTTTGCCTTTTGTATGATTGCTGATTTTTTCTACTTGATCTAGTAAATCTTAATAAAGTTAGATTAAAATAGCCCTTTATGATGGTAGACTTGTTAATTTCCCCTTGTAATTACAGTAAGTTTTGCTTTCTATGTTTTAAAGTTATGTCATTAATGCCCACAATTTTAAAATGTTGATATTTTTCCAGTGAATTGAAACTTTTATTAATTAACAGCACCCATTCACAATGAAAATGAAAGCTCTATAGGCACATGCATCAACATAGATAAATCTCAAAGATATAATGCTGAGAAAAACATGCAAATTATAGAAGAATACAAGCATTATGACACAAAAATTCAAAACATTAAAAAAATAGGAACACATTATTTAGGGACACACTATATAGATGGTAAAAATCTAACAAAATCCAGGGTAGTGGCAACTTATGGGGAAGTGTGAAGGTTGTGATTATGGAAGAGTACTCAGCGGACTTGAGAGGTTCTGGTGATGCTCTGTACCTTATGTAGGTTGGTAAGTATGTAGGTGTATATTTTATTTGTATTACATATTCTTTTGTAATGATATATTTCATAATGAAAATCAATAAATTATTGTATGAAAAAAGTGGTTAAACACAATTTTAAGACTGACCTGCCCGAATACCTAAAGCCTGGGGTCGTTACCTCCTCACCAGAGATTCTTAAACACGTGCTTACAAGGTCGGGCTAATCTATAAAGCCACACTCTCAGCAAGGGTTTCTAGAGCTGGACCAAGTGTACCAAGATAGATTGTTTTCACTTCACTCCCACATTTATGACCATGTTACAGTCACCCAATCTCCTGTTCTGAGAAAATCTTCACTAAATTTTCAAACACAAAAACATCCCCAATTCTCACTTAATTTACTCCCTATAATTAGCCTTCTGCTTTAGTTCCTATTGAGATAACCTATAAAGTAACAGTAGAAATTAAATTGGAATGCTTACATATTCTAATTGTGAGGCTTTACGTATTTTAGTTTACATATATTAATTTAAACCACTTTATAACAGTCCTGTGAAGTGAGTACTTTTAGATTTTTTTTCATTTTGCAGATTAAAGAAATCAGGATAAAAAGAGATTAAATAGTTTTCCCAATATTTTTTGGCTCTGAAGTGAGTCTAAAACCAGACATCCTGGCTCCAGAGTCTGCACCCTTAACCACCAAAGTCAGGCCTTGTTCTTGCCAATTCTCTTTCCAAAAACTGTTGTCTTGTCCCTGAACTTCAATCCAGTCAATTAAACAAAAATATTTTGCGTGCCAGCAGCCTGTCTCTGGTCCTTCAGAGTTTTTCCCACAGTGGATTCCCCATCACTTCACTCTACTTCCTGTTGCTTTAGTAGCAACTTCGGTACCATCTTTCTGCCCAACACTGAGTAGTTCTCCAACACTGAGATTGTGGACATGGCTTGACAACCACTGTTAGCCAAGAGGGTCACTCAGTGTCTCTTTGCCCTGTCCAAGTGGGTTAATCCATTGCCAGATTGTGCAAGGAGAACTACAAACCATTGTCATTTCCTACCTGTATTTATCTTACTGTGAGTAAATGACTAGCTTTGCCTATGAGTTACAAGTCATAAGTAATGTGCAAAATAATAAATAAATAAGATTAAAAATCCAACAAGAAATAAGAAAAATACTGCTTGAATATGAAGAAGAAAAGTGCCTGCAAGGAAACCCAGAGACTGAGCATGGACCCTCTTTTCAGAGAGTGTGGACAAAGCTGGCAGGAGAGAGTAATAGAGAGGAATATGGGTGTCTGTAGGCCCCTGAGCAAGATGAAAGAAGTGGATGATTCCTGGCACAATACCTGCCACATAATAGGTGATCAAGACAAAATATTTGCTTGTGGAATAAATGATTGAATAATGTGCATACCTGATGCAAATTATGAACCTGGCATGGACGGGATATTTATTGTATGAAGGAGAATAAGAATTAACTGGATATTGTAGGAAACCTTCCAGCAGTCTAGAAGGACCTGGATTCTTCTCTGAAATTTTATTTTCCAAAAGTAGAACAAACACTGGGAGATATAGCTACTAAGGGCCTGTGGTGATTAATCTCACGATGATTAATTTTATGTGCCAACCTCACTGGGCCACAGTGTGCCAAGATATTTAGTCAAACATTATTCTGAGTTTGTGCATTTCTGGATGAAATTAACATTTGAATTGGTAAACAATTCAAATTGTGTATTGGAGTATACATTTGGATTGGTATCTAATGTATCTAATATTTAACAATCCAAATGTGTACATTGAATATATGCAATGTCTACAAATGTATACATTGGCATATACATTGGTGCATACACTTTAATTGATGAACAATTCAAATTGGTATTGGAGTATACAATTTGAACAAGTCAAATTGTGTATTGGAGTATACATTTGAGTTGGTTAAAATTGGATACATTGGATACCAATTCAAATGTATACATTGGAGTATATATTTGAATTGATAAACAATTCAAATTGTCTATTGAAGTATAGTAGATTGTCTTTCTAATGTGAGTGGGCCTCATCCAATCAATTGAAGACCTGAGTAGAACAAAATGACTAAGAAGGTACCCCTCCTGCTTGACTGCTTGAGCTGATACATCAGGCTTTTCCTGCCTTCAGACTGTACCTAAAACACTCATTCTTCTTGGTTTTCAAGGCTGCAAGCTTTCAAACTGGATCTTGCACCACGGGCTCTCTTGGGTCTCCAGTAACTGTAGATCTTGGAACTTCCCAGCCTCCATAATCATGTAAGCCAATTCTTTTTAATAAGTCTCTCTCCATGTATAAGTGTCTGCAAGGAAACCCAGAGATTGAGCATGGACCTTCTCCTCAGAGAGGGTGGACAAAACCAGCAGGAGAGAGTAATAACCGTCTCCTCAGAGAGTGTGCACAAAGCCAGCAGGATAGAGTAATAAGAGCATATATACATATAATATAATATATAATGTATATTATTTGTATAATATAATATATAATATATAATGCATAATATAATATATAATATATATTATTTGTATAATATAATATATGTGTATATATATAATATATATATATGGTGGTGGTCCCCTAAGATTATAATGGACCTGAAAAATTCCTACTGCCTAGTGATGTTGTAGCTGTCATAATATCATAGCATAACACATTACCTTTTCTGTGTTTACATATGTTTAGATACACAACTACTGCCATTGAATTATAGTTGCCTACAGTATTCAGTATGGTAAAACACTGTACAGGTTTGCACCCTAGAAGGAATATGCCATGCCATTCAGTCTAGGTGTACAGTAGGCTGTACCATCTAGGTTTGTGTAAGTACACTCTGATGTTTGGACAACAATGAAATTAGCTAGCAACACATTTCTCAGAACATATCCTTTCAATTAAGCAATAATATGACCATAACAGGATAGATATATATATATATATCCTGTTGGTTCTGTTTCTCTGGAGAATCCTGACTAATACAGGACCGAATTCTTATAAATAAGAAGGAATTTTTTGCTGATGCAAAAATTGCATAAAAGTGAAAGGGTCATATTAAATTTGGAAATACAGATAAGAAATATTTAATGTGGTAGATATTCTAAAGATAAGAAAAATGATGATCATAGTTCTGCACCATGAGACTTTAAATTGAAAGTTGGCTTTGAAAGTATTGGAAAATTCTGATTTAAAAAATACAAAATATACTAAGTAAAGAGAAAAAAATGGAAGAGGCACATGAAGATGCTAAGAAGACTGTAGAGGGAGCTGTCTGATCAGCTTAGGACAATCTAAGATTCAAGAAAAGAACGCACAACCAAAGACTGCCTTACATGCGCTATTCACTGAGAAGTAACTTAATAAATATTTGTGTGAATGAAGCTGAAATGAAAGACAATTATATAGAAGAATTGTGTCTAGAAAATTTATGTTCAAATATGCTAGAATTGCAAAAAATGCTGTGTGGGAAAGAAAGGGTAGGGTGCTTTGTTTTTAGCCACTGGCAAAACTAAGAAAGAGCAGAACAGACCCTGCTTGAGGATCATGCTCTAATAAATATTTTTGCAGAACAGACCTTGCTTGAGGATCATGCTCTAATAAATGTTTTTGCAGATGGAGAGAAAGTAGATGTCTCAGTCCTGGTTTGGTTCTCTCTTTTCTTTCAAGGTATAATATTGCTCTGGGAAGGACTCTGGACTTTTGAAAGAAGGAAAAGAGTGCGGAGGGAGGGTGGAACATCAGAGTTTCAGCTCATATCAGACCTAGAGTTTACAGTCTACCTTCTAAGAGTTTGCAAAGGCGATTCTTAACATATTCACAGTTTGGTCACTTAAATAATCATTTATCAAACATTCTGTCCTATTCCTGGCACCAGGCCAGACACTGGGAATACAGATGGAGACAATATAATTTCCTTGGGAGTTTGAAGAATTCCAGAGTATAGAACTGGAGCTGGAGATGAGGAAATGTTCTGATTTCTCCTAGGGGAATGAAGTGTGTTCCCTGAACTACTGGCTTCCTGGTTTTTAGACAATAAGGCTTCCAACCAGGTTGACACACCCCATGTCAAACATTTGGTGGGCAACAAAAGTGAGATTCAGTCTTCTGAATTATAGATTCATCTCACTTTGATTCTGCTCTAGCCCCTAGTCCTTCTTCTTTGCTATGGTCTCCTAGCTTCCAGTCCTTAGCTTTGTCTCTTGGTTATAACTCTGTCCTCACTCTCTGAATAAAATACTGAATTGACTTTAATTAATTCATTTAATCAACAAATATTGACTGTCTGTCATATGCCAGACTCTATTCTAGATGCTGGGAATACACCAGTGAGTAAAACAATGTCTCTGTTTTAATGGGATTTACCTCTGGTACTGGTCAAAATATAAACTCTCTCTCTCTCTCTCCTTCTCCATAATATATATATATATATATATTATATGGTCATTTACATACATATATATATATATATATATATATACATGCTGTATGCCATGTATTTATGGTACACAATAGTGTTATGAAGAAAAATAAAATAAATCAATGTAAGAAGGACAAGGAGACTGGGGGTTACTATTTTATATATGTGATCAGAGAAGGCTTCTCAAGATAACACCTGAACAGAGATTGAAAGGAATTAAGAGTGAGAGTCATGCTTGTGTCTGATGAGAAGAACATTTCAATAGAGGGAAATACCAGTGTAAAGGCTGGGACAGAGTGAGTGGGGGAGACTGGTAAGAGATGATAGTTGTAGTGAGAATAAGGGGAGCATAGGATGTAGGGCCTTCTAAGCCATAGTAAAGATTTTGACTATAATCTGAGACTGTGAGCTCCTGAAGAGCTTTGAGCAGGGAAGTGCCATCATCTTATATGTTTTAATAGCATATCTTGGATTGTCATATATGGAATAGGATTGGGGTAGGGGGAGATAAAATTAGAAGAAGAGAGAGGAGTTAGGAGTCTATTGGAGTTATCTGAGAAAGAGTTGATGGTAGCTTGGAACAGGTTGTAATAGTACACACAGGAAGAAGTGATGCAACTCTGAATATATTTTGAAGGTATAACTGAAAAGATTTGCTGTTGGATTAGATGTGGGACATGTAGAATAGAGATGTAACATTCCTGGCCTTGGCCATAGTGTCCTCTAAGACGTGGCTTATCCTCATCTTCTGATTTTATCCACTTCTAGATACTTTGGAGGCTGACTCTTCCTACTTCCATTGAGAATCCTGGCACCCAACTCTGACACTGGCCTTCCTTGACTGTGCCCCTGCTAGGCTTGCTTTAACTTCCCCACAACCCTTTCCAGAGGAGAATTAAAGAGGTTTTTTTCTTCCCTGAAGTTAAATAACCCCCCTAATTTTCATTGTGTCTTAAAAATGTATATAAATCTAAGGAAGATTGGGGTTAACTACATAGAAATCTAGCATTTTATTTATGCTTCTTCTTGACTAAGGAATCAATGTTCAGGGACTTGAGTGATCATAAAATAAAAATGGGCACAGAAATCCTGACTAAGGAGAAGAAGGTTCCAGGAAGATGAACCTTTGTTTTCATATGAAGCCAAAAGATAGATGATTCAGAGGTCTTTTCCTCCATGTCATGGTGATGAATTTATTCCAGAAGCATCTAACTTATTCTACCAAGAGTCTAATGGCTATGAGAGAAACTAAATGCTGATTACTGTTCTATTTTCTACAGTTGCAGTGCATGTCATGCTTTCTCCCCTTTACACTAATTGGATCCCAGGCCAATGTCTTTGCAATGGGAGCTAAGGGTGGTATTACTGCATCCCTGGTCAGACCAAGGGAATCCAGCTTTTCTTCTCTGTTTTGACTGTTGCACAGATGCCTTGCCATTCCCAGAAATGAACGGGAGGTGATTAGCACTCTGGTGCCCTATTTACGCTTTCTGGCTCCAGAGAGAAGCTATTTTGAAAAGTGAAAAGATTACACTCTGATAATAGACCAGAGGCCTTACACATGTGAATGGCTCACAGAGGATTAAAAGAGCAGACCCAGAATAAATGCAGCCTATACCTCATGGAGCAAAGAGGGTGAATCGCTCGCACTCTGACTGCAGGGGCTGTTTGAAGGAAGTACCTTACTCAGATTATTGATGCCTCTGTGATCCAGCATAATGGTGGAAAGTTAAGCAGTTGGATCAATGTCTGATCCAACTGCTGTCTTCTCAAGGAACCAATTAGACTGCTTCATAGTCTTCTGAAGTCTCAGGGATCTTAGTTCCTAATTGGTAAACTCTTCTCTTCCAACTTTGATCTCTTTCTGAGTGTTCCTGCCTGGGAACATTTTCCTAAGGTCACCAATCATCTGAAGAAGTGTATGCATGAGGGAATTCACAATTGTTCTAACTTATTTTAAACACAAGATGATGCAATTTGGAATTTTGTTAATTTCAGGCCAAGACCCCTAGAAGTTGCACTAAGAGGGTCCCATTAGTGCACAAGGCCTTTAAGTCCCACAGGTCAGATTTAAGGAGGTCAAAGCTTTGGGAAGACTAGTTCACTCAACTGTGATAATTCCAGTATGTTAATGTGTTCATATACCAGGAAAAACTATATATTCTGAGGAATCAATGGTTATTGTAAAATTGGTCTCAATTATTTTCTGTCCAGGAAAGCTAACCCAGGAAACTGAGAAATTAAACAAATATATTCAATAATATGATTGTTATTAAACATATTATGTGTCAAGAGCCTTCTCTTGACATATAATTAGGTTCACTTGATCTAGAGCTGAGTTCAAGCCCCGAATATCCTTGTTAATTTTCTGTCTCATTGATCTGTCAAATATTGACAGTGGGATGTTAAAGTCTCCCACTATTATTGTGTGGGAGTCCAAGTGTCTTTGTAGATCTCTAAGAACTTGTTTTATGAATCTGGATGCTTCTGTATTGGGTGCATATATATTTAGGATAGTTAGCTCTTCTTGTTGCGTTGATCCCTTTACCATTATGTAATGCCCTTCTTGGTCTTTTTTGATCTTTGTGTGTTTAAAGTCTGTTTAATCAGAGACTAGGATCGTAACCCTTGCTTTTTTTTGCTTTCCATTTGCTTGGTAAATATCCCTCCATCCCTTTATTTTGAGCCTATGTTTGTCTTTGCACATGAGATGGGTCTCCTGAATACAGCACACCAGTGGGTCTTGACCTTTTATCTAATTTGCCAGTGTGTGTCTTTTAATTAGGGCATTTAGCCTGTTTACATTTAATATTGTTATGCATGAATTTGATCCTGTCATTATGATTCTAGATGGTTATTTTGCCCATTAGTTGATGCAGTTTCTTCATAGTGTCAACAGTCTTTACAATTTGGTATGTTTTTGCAGCGGCTGGTACCAGTTTTTCCTTTCCATATTTAGTGCTTCCTTCAGGAGCTCTTGTAAGGCAGGCTTGGTGGTGACAAAATCTCTCAGCATTTGCTTGTCTGTAAAGGATTTTATTTCTCTTTCACTTAGGAAGCTTAGTTTGGCTGGATATGAAATTCTGTGTTGAAAATTCTGTAAGAAAGTTGAATATTGGCCCCCACTCCCTTCTGACTTCTAGAGTTTCTGCAGAGAGATCCATTATTAGTCTGATGGGCTTCCCTTTGTGGATAACCAGAACTTTCAATAGATGCAAAAAAGGCCTTTGACAAAATTCAACACCCCTTCATGCTAAAAACTCTCAGTAATTTCGGTATTGATGGAATGTATCTCAAAATAATAAGAGCTATTTATGAGAAACCCACAGCCAGTATCATACCGAATGGGCAAAAGCTGGAAGCATTCCCTTTGAAAACCAGCACAAGACAAGGATGCCCTCTCTCACCACTCATATTCAACATATTATTGGTAGTTCTGGCCAGGGCAATCAGGCAAGAGAAAGAAATAAAGGTATTCAAATAGGAAAAGGAAGTCAAATTGTCTCTGTTTGTAGATGACACGATTATATATTTAGAAAATCCCATTGTCTCATCCCCAAATCTCCTTAAGCTGATAAGCAACTTCAGCAAAGTCTCAGGATACAAAATCAATGTGCAAAAGTCACAAGCATTCCTATACACCAATAACAGACAAACAGAGAGCCAAATCATGAGTGAATTCAAAATTCACAATTGCTACTAAGAGAATAAAATACCTAGGAATACAATTTACAAGGAATGTGAAGGACCTCTTCAAGGAGAACTACAAACCATTGCTCTAGGAAACAAGAGAGGACACAAACAAATGAAAAAGCATTCCATGTTCATGGATAGGAAGAATGAATATCATAAAAATGACCATACTGCCCAAAGTAATTTATGGACTCAATGGTATCCCCATGAAGCTACCATTGACTTTCTTAACAGAATTAGAAAAAAATTACTTTAAATTTCATATGGAACCAAAAAAGAGCCTGTATAGCCAAGACGGTCTTAAGCACAAAAAACAAAGCTGGAGGCATCACACTATCTGACTTCACACTATACTACAAACTACAGTAACCAAAACAGCATGGCACTGGTACCAAAACAGATATATAGACCAATGGAACAGAAAAGAGGCCTCAGAAACATCGCCTCACATCTACAACCATCTGATCTTTGACAAATCTGACAAAAACAAGCAATAGGAAAAGGATTCCCTATTTAATAAATGGTGTGAGAAAACTGGCTAGCCATATGCAGAAAACTGAAACTAGGCCCCTTCCTTACACCTTACACAAAAATTAACTCGAGCTGGATTAAAGACTTAAACATAAGACCTAAAACCAAAATACCCTAGAAGAAAACCTAGGCAATAGCATTCAGGACCTAGTCATGGGCAAAAGCTTCATGACTAAAACACCAAAAGCAATGGCAACAAAATCCAAAACTGACAAATGGGATCTAATTAAACTAAAGAGCTTCTGCACAGCAATAGACACTATCATCAGAGTGAGCAGGCAACCTACAGAATAGGATAATTTTTTTGCAATCTATCCATCTGACAAAGGGCTAATATCCAGAATCTACAAGGAACTTAAACAAATTGACAAGAAAAAAACAAACAACCCCATCAAAAAGTGGGCAAAGGATATGAACAGACACTCCTCAAAAGAAGACATTTATGTGGCCAACAAACATATGAAGAAAAGCTCATCATCACTGGTCATTAGAGAAACACAAATCAAAACCAAAATGATAAACCATCTCATGCCAGTTAGAATGGTGATCATTAAAAAGTCAGGAAACAATAGATGCTGGAGAGGATGTGGAGAAAGAGGAACACTTTTATACTGTAGGTTGGAGTGTAAATTTGTTCAACCATTGTGGAAGACAGTCTGGTGATTCCTAAAGGATCTAGAACCAGAAATACCATTTGGTCTAGCAATCCCATTACTGGTTATATACCCAAAGGATTATAAATCATTCTACTGTAAAGACACATGCACACATATATTTATTGCAGCACTATTCACAATATCAAAGACTTGGAACGAACCCAAATGTCCATCAATGATAGACTGGATAAAGAAAATATGGCACATGTACGCCAGAGAATACTATGCAGCCATAAAAAGGGATGAGTTCATGTCCTTTGCAGGACATAGATGAAGCTAGAAGCCATCATCCTTAGCAAAGTAACACAGGAACAGAAAACGAAACACTGTATATTCTCACTCATAAATGGGAGTTGAATAATGAGAACACAGGGACACAGGGAGTGGAATATCACACGCCGGGGCCTATTAGTGGGTGGGGGGATAGGGGAGGGATAGCATTAGGAGAAATACCTAATATAAAGAAATACCTAATATAGATGAAGGGTTGATGAGTGCAGCAAACCTCCATGGCATGTATCCCAGAACTTAAAATATAATAAAAAAAATTGTTTTCATAACTTTTAAAACCTTTTTATTTTATACTAATTTTAGATTGACAGAAAAGTTATAAAGATACTATAGAGAGTTTCCATATACCCTTCACTCAGTTTCCTGTGTGGTTCGTATCTTATATAACTATGCTACATTTGTCACACCTAAGGAAGTAACCTTGGTAAAATATGATTTAACTACATTCTTTATTCAGATTTTACCAGTTTTTCCCAATGTAGGGCTTTAGAATCATTATCATATACAATACTAGTTGGTAATATCTGATTTAGCACTGTCTTTGTCAGAATTCGATATCAGTGTTATGTTTACTTCATAATCTTTCTTTATGTTCTGGAACCATTTTACAGGGATTGGAATTATTTACCTACTGGTTTGGAAGAACTGATCTGTGAAATTGTATAGTCTTAGTATTATTTGGGGGAAGGTGTATTTCCTGAGACAGTGGGTAAGAGAGGAGCATCAATGTACTAGCCAGGACTTTGGTCCCAAACCCCAATGCATTCCTTACTTGAGCTATGCTGGGGCACTTGGAGAATTCTCACTTAGGCTGGGTTGATCTGTATGCCCTTGTATAAAACAAGCTGGAATGCTACCTGAGCCTCTTTCCTGTAAGCTCACACGTGAATCCAGGATTTTATATCTCTTTGATATAGAAAGCCCACCACAGAGTCTTCTAATTGATGAAGAAATAAGAAAATAAAAACCAAATCAGAATTTGATCTAATTCTTAGACAGCCCCATTTTAATCCTTTCAGGCTCAGGCCCATCCACAGAATTTTAGTTCAGTAGGTTTAAAGTGGGGCCTAAGATTTTATATTTTGAACAGATCTTCAGATGATGCTTCTGTTCTAGGGACCACACTTTGAGAAGAACTTCTCTAAGGTATAGTTGGTGTAGAGAAAACCTGAATAAACGCTTGATCGTTTCTATTTATCTCTCAGTTTTGGGAATAATTATTCAGTTCCTTAAAAATCTTGAAAAGTGGCCAGTAATTTTTATTCTAGTAACATTATGAACTCAAGCATTTACAAACATATTTGATATGGCCCAATTACTTATAGTTATTCATTTTCTTTTTGGTCCTCAGATTGTCTCATGTTTGGACAATGGGAGCCCCTTCAAGTTGGCTCCTGTGTTCTTTTGGAATAACCTACCCCAACAATCTTTGAAAGCTTCTCCACTTTTGGGTACCAACAAAATGCTTCATGCATATCTTATAACTTTTATACTTCAAATTTGAATTCAGCCATTTCTTTAAGACATCTTGATTTCTTTTAATATGTGTTTGTATTGTATTTTGCTGTGACTTCTAATTATAAAATCGTATTCTCAATGCAGAAATGTGGAAATAGCATAATAGTGTGACAAAGCAAAAAATATCCTATAATTTTAAGGGAACTACAGATAACATTTTAATATATGCTTTTCCAGATCTTTTGCAATGAAATTCTACATAATTGCAATCATGTTACATGTAAGTTAATATATTGCATTTTCATTTCAAAAGAAACATTCATAACAACTCTCCTATTTCATTCAAAACTTCACGAGCGTTATTTTAACAGTCGCATCATGTCCCACTATATGGACGTCATTTGGCTTGTTCTTATAACTTATGCTTTAAAAGACTGCTGTGTATTTAAATCTTTGATCTCATTATATGTATATTTATTTTAAAATCTAGTCCAGAAGTAGAACTCATGGATCAAAGGATATGAAGATATTTAAAACTCTGGAAACCAGATACTAAATTACTATCCAGAAATAATTATACTGTACCCTTGCCAGCACTGAGCATTCTCAGTTTAGAATAAAGTTTGCTACTACAATGGGTGAAATATTACTATCATTGTTTTCATTTGAGTTTGTATTCCAAATATATTAACACTTGATCTGTTATGTTACTGCAGATGTTCCCTGGTTTATCATTTGCTTTTCAGTTTTTATTTGTTTTTGATCCACAGAAACTTTCTATTTCATCTGCCAGTATCTTCTTTTGAAACTTCTTTCAGTGCATTCATAATGTCTACATTGATAACAGAAATAAAAGGCATATTTATATACAGTTTATGTAAATTAACTATAAAACTGAGTTTAGTAGATCACATATATCCCATAAAGAAAGAAATAAGAGCAAGAAAGAGATTAGCTAGTGTACTGCACGGCCATGTCAGTGGAGTCCCTGGCCTCACTGTAATCTGGGTGTGGCAGGGCCCTTCTTTTTCAGCTCTGTTCATCTGTGAGGGGCAACTAAGTCTCTCATATCTGGCAGAGGTGATCTCTATCAGGATAGTCACTGCTGATAACCAGTTGTAATTTAACAATCTGCCTCGGCTAAAACTCTTAAAAACCGAAGTCCTTTGATGGAACCAGCAACGACAAAGCCTTCCTCTGGCAGTTCTGCCAGAGTCTCACTGTTTTTTATCAGAGCAAACAGGCAGAGCTATGATAATAGAAGGGAAGGATGAGGTCTTCTCAGTATAGGAGCATGGTGTGGGAGGAATAAGCTCAGAACTCAGTCTAGTTTCTGCCATGAAAACCACTCATGCTCTACAAAGATGGTGCCCCAGTGGGCATTTCCTCCAATTTACACACTCTCTCTCTCTCTCTCTCTAACTGCCTCCCCCAATGTCAGCTTCCTTCTTTCCTCCTGCAACTCTATCTTATTAAGTCATTCAATGTCATTTCTCTGTCATCTATCTTTACTCAGAAAACCCTCTTTACATGTTAGGATTAAATGTTTCACTTTGCATCTTGCAAACTCCAGCAATGTCTCACATTTCTCTGGTGTGCTCATTGCAGTTTCCTTCCTCATTGGTAGGTTTGGAGGGGTGGTGTAGGGATATGGCTTAACTTTATGTAGTCCCTCCTAAAGAGGAAATGTAAAACTAGCTTTAAAAAAATATTTAACCTAAGATGTAAACACATCACATCAAGGTATTATTTTTTGCTGTGGACAACACAGTTTAATATATGCCAATGTTTCTACATGATTCTCAGTCTCCATATTTGCTTTGACTCATCTACCAGTATTTCTCAGAATAAGTTTGTACCTACACATATATGTATTTTTTTTAATTTAGGTGAGAAATATAGGTTAAATTTTGCTCATGGAAGTGAGTAGCTTTTGAGGTAGAAAATTTGCGTTTATGGAAGTCTTCTATTTCTACTGATGGAAATAGCAATTGGAAAGATTTTCCTCATTGTGACAAAACATTGGAATAGCCGCTTTATTTATTTAGGTGTATGACCAATCTTACCCTGGAACTAGGTTTAAAAGAACATTTCTCTCTCTTATTTAAGCAAAAGCTATCTATGCTCATGGTCCTGTCCTCATGGTGCTGAGCTTGGAGGGAGGACATGAAATGGTTTGCATAAGGAGATGTTCAAATTTGCATAAGGAGATTTGATGATAGGAAAAATTCCTGGAGTCCATTTAGCTGGTAAACATGAGGCCTAGGGCTGGAAATGACACAAAGGGCCCTAAACAGGACCTCTTCATGGGAAAGTCTGGGCTGTGTCCCAGAGTGTAACATAGGAGACCTTGAAAGGAGTTAGGGGGCTCTGTTTCAATATGTGGTTGAGATTGGCAAATACAGCTGGCACAGCCACCCTAGTAGGACGTGAACTTTAGGGAGAAAGACTGAACATAGGTTTTTTTTGAGCTGACTCAGTCATAAACATGGAATCCAAGGATAAAGCATTGCTATGGCAGTCAAGGATATTTATGGAGATTATTGAGGCAACCATGGTAGGCAAGCACCCCTCTGATCTTATGAAACCAGTGATGAAATATCAGGAGGTGATATTGGGAACAATGACGATTATGGAATGGACATGCTTTCTGGTTTTCCTTCTTCATCTGTTATTGGAAGCAGGATGGACCCACTCAGACCACGTAAGCCTCTCATGTTCCTGCACATGTGGACATCATGGGGGCTTCAAGCAAGTGAAACTGGATTCCTAAAAGTTGCTCAAGTCAGAAAAATTGAATTTCTAATTTCTTTTTTCCTGTTTTCAATCTATCAATAATTCCTCATGACTTTACTTCTAAAACCTAAATGAATCCATCTGCTCTTCTTTATTTCTGCTTCTATGATGCTTGTTTGACTCCTGGTATTGCTTTTGCAGTTTACTGGCTTCCCAACTCCTATTCCATCTTCCACCCTTTTAGAAGTCACTCTCTGCACAGAGGTAACTTTTAAAAATGTAAACCAAACTTACCACTTCCTTGCTTAAACACTCAAATGGCTTAACGTCCTCTTCATAATCAAATCAAATCTCCCCATACTGGCCTACAATGACCTATAAGGTCTGACTCTCTACAGTCTCTTCTCTTAGCATTCTTCCTTTTGCTCCTGCCCTCTAGCCAGGAGACTTTCTGTATGTGTAACAGGGAAGTTCCTTCCCACCTTAGGGCCTCTGCACTCACTGTTCCCTTTGCCTGCATTGCATTTCCTCTGACTCCTTAGTTTCCATGGCACATCCCCAGAGAGGCCTTTTTCAGACACCCAAGTTAAAGTAGTTCCCACTCGAATCACTCTGGTATTTTCAAATTATCATTTATTATCACCTAATTTTTTAGTTGTTTTTATCTACCTACCTATCTGTATATCATCTCTCTCATCTAGCTACTAATATATTGTCTAACATGGTGGGGGTGCGAGGAGAATGGTGAAAGATGAATTAATAATTAAATGACTGGCTAGTTATGAATTCATTCACTTAGTATTTCTCCCAGAATTAGCCTGCAAGTTCCATGGGAGAGGGGTTCCCTCTCCCATGGAATGGATTCTCAGCTCCTGGAATGATGTCTAGTGCATAGTAGTCATCCAATAAGTGTTTATTGAATGAATGAAAAGGTTGAAATGAATAATTAAAAAAATAAAGCAGATGTGTTCACATATTTTTCCTAAGAGCATGAAGTGCATTTCACCTATTACACATAAATAGTTAAAATGTTTTAGTGTTTTCCAGGAGAAAACAAATATGCAAAATGCTTTTCCAGTGTTTCCTTTAATACTTACAACCTTCTGAGTTACATGCTATATTAGTTCCATTTTATAGATGGAGAAACTGAAGCTCAAAGAGATTAAGTAACTGCTATTTAAATCAGAGAGTAGGATCTGTGATCTTTTGACGTTATGTAGTAAACTGTTTATATGGTTTTATCATAGTAAAGTGTGCTTATTGTAGTTACAACTTTTCTAAGTAAGATTTTATACATCTTAGAACAGTAGTTAACAACAAATGGTAAAAAGCATCCTTTCTTGCTTCTTTCTTGTTCAGGGGGAAGTGCTAGCTTTTCGTAGAAACAGTTATCTGCAAATGACCAGGTTATAAATTATCAAATATAGGAACAAGGCTTTATCTGCTCCAGAATACATATAGATAATAATATAGAATGCCTCTTCAGCTTGTGGGAAAGGAATAAATGAAGGAGTGACATAATATTTTATTAAAGAACATATAAGAGACTCAGTAGCAAACTAATGTGTCTTTCTCTTATGTAGGAAAAACACTCTGCAGTTTCCTTCGGGAAATCCAGACCCCTTTTGGAGGCAGAAGTTTGCCTCTCTTAACTTCATGGGGTGCCCCACTCCCAGAAGCAGCCTGCTTTGGGAGGTGGCCTCCACCTCCAGCTTTAAGTAGGTCTGGTATTTGTCTCTTTGTTGGCTCCATGACAGACAGATGGAGCTTGATTCTAAATCGACCTGCTGGGCTTGGGTATGAGACTTTCAGACATGAAATCTTGATTAACAGCAAATGTTAATTGAAGCAGTGAATTATTAAAGTGTTTTTCCATAAGTGATAAATGCTGTTGTTGGCTGTTTTACCCTTCGTGACATCATAAAACTTTCCAAGAAATTCCTAGCTTTGACCAAGGAAAACAGGAAGAGATGGCAGCATTTGATGGTGTTCACAGTGATCTGCTTATGCTCTGTGGCCAGGCCTGGCTGGGGATGACACATCTTTTTTTCTGGAATCTCACATCATCTCAATGAAACCAACAAATCATCTTTCCCACAAATGCAGAACTCTCTACAAATGATCTCATTTAGCCTCCTAGCTTCAGCTTGCACCAATAGCAGATGACTCTCAATCTTTATCTCAAACCCAGATTTTCTCCTGAGCTCCAGACTTACAAATACCACAATTATTATTGAACAACTTCACCTGATGTCTAATAGGACCTCAAACTCATATTCATTCATTTAACAACTGTTTATCAAGTACTGTCTTATGTTCTCCGTGTCACTTTATTCTAGGTACCAGGGAAACCATAATGAACAAAATACCTACAGCTCCTTATGGAACTTACATTCTAGTGGGGACAGGAAGAGAAAAAGTAAAGCAGAGAAAGAGGATCAGGGAGTGCTGAGCATTGGTGGTGGTTGTGGTGGTGGTGGTGGTAGGGGTTTGTACAGGGTACTCCAAGAATATCTTGTTAGATGACATTTGAGCAGAGACTTAGAAGAAATTCTAGATAGATCTGTGTTTTTAACATAGAAAGTAAAATTATGAAACATACCACAAATAGATTCTCTGTCTTTCTCTTCAATTTCCCCCTTGTCCTGCATTTGAAATCTTGGGGAATGTGTTGTACAGTCATTAGAGTCACTTGCATGAGGTCATCTTTCTCCCCGATTTTGATATTTGTAAGGGAAGGCATCCTATCACCCATCCTGAATTTCTGCCAGCCCCAAGTAGGAACTTATGCCCTCACAGAGGTATCAGATAGGGCCTTCTGCCTCTTGTCCATCTTTCACTGGCTTGTTCCCACTGAAGAAGAAGTGATGGATCTAATAGACCAGATGGAGAAAACAATCTACTAGTCCAATTTCTCAGCACTTGTCAAACTGTAATGTTTATAAAAGTCAGCTGGAGGATCTTCAAGTGCAGACTCTGACCCAGTGGGTCCTGTCTGGGGCCTGAGATTCTGCATTTTGATTAAGCTCCCAGATAATGCTGAGGTTGCTGGTCTGTGGACCATACTCTCAGTGACAAGACTCAATGGGGGTTCGAGTCCACTTCAGTTATCCATGCTAAGTGCTTTCTCAGAAGCTCCAACTCTCCTTACCTGTAGGGCCCAACATATGAGCTATGGTGCAAGTGTTAGGAAGTGCATTTGCTATAAGCAAATCTAAGCCAGAGACACTATCCAGATTTATCAGATTACAGCTGATGTTTTGATTTCTATTTGACATTTGTCTGTTCCCCAATTGGTCTAGAAGTCAGGAGAGAAAGGCTTGATATTATCATTTCCATTTTACAGTTGGTGGCTTAATGACAGGTTGAATAACTGGTCTAAAGCCAATTGGGAGAAAGTGCAGACTGGGATTTGAAGCATATCAGTCTGGGTCTAGTATTTACCCTTTTACCTGTTGTTTTACACTGTCTCCAGTTAAAATATCCTGTCCTACATAATCTGTCCCCCCCTCCACCATGTGATCCTTTCTTTCTTTGTATACTGTAGTCACTGTACCCTGCTTTATATCTTCAACACCTGTCCTAGCTTCCATGCCCCTTTTTACTACTTGGGCACCTTCTCATCTATCAACATGATATCAAAGTGTGTTGCCTTTATGAAGCTTTTCTTCAAAGCTTCAGCACAAACTAGGCCTTTCCTATGTGACTCCTGGTTTACTGTGCAGAATTTCATATGTTCTTTTGCCATAATTATTGCATTTCTTTGTTACTTTCCAATTTCCTCTACTATTTCTATCTTTTGAGAGATAGGAATCATGTTTGATTTATCTTTTCTTCCCAGCACTCTCCTCAGGGTGTGTACATTATTAAGTGCTAGATATACATGGAATGAATACTTAATACTTAGGTTGGAAGTTAGTGGCTTAATATTTCTGTGCTCAATCTTCCTTTTTCCGTTTCCTCTTCACTGCTGTGAAGTTTGTTTGAAGTGCCTGTTTCCTTCTCCACTGTATGAGCAGAAACAGAGAGAGCAGGATCAACATATTATTATGTTAGAAACCCACTCACCACTTGGTGAGGAACTTGCACAAACTTGTGGTAAAATAAAAGTTGGATAATATATATAAATATATATATATATTTTTGAGATCGAGTCTGGCTCTGTGGCCCAGGCTGGAGTGCAGTGGTGCAATCTTGGCTAACTGCAGCCTCCACCTCCCAGGCTCAAGTGATGTTCCTGCATCAGCCTCCTGAGTAGCTGGACTATAGGTATGCACCACCAAGCCCAGCTAATTTTTCTGTTTTTAGTATACACAGGTTTCACCATGTTGGCCAGGCTGGTCTCAAACTCCTGACCTTGTGATCTGCCCACTTCAGCCTCCCAAAGAGCTGGGATTACAGGAATGAGCCACTGTACCCAGCCACAATAACATATTTTTATATCCTGAGAAGTGCATAATAAAACATTTAACTCAAAGATAAGAAGAACCAGCTTTTTTATTAATTAGTATATGGTCTTAAGCTAGTTACCTAAATTATCTGAGCTTTACTTTTCTCATCTGTAAATTGGTGGCTTGGACATCTATATCACAGTATTATCAGAAGATTAGATAAAACAATACATCTTGAAGAACAGCAGGGCTCCAAAACTGCCAGTCTCCCTACTTGCTCTTATTCATTCAGCTACCATGATCTTTAGGCTCTCATCGTACTTGCTTCTTTTCTACTTTATGTCTCTCCTATTTCTGTCCATTTTACATCTGCTCCCATGGTTCACTCTCCACATGTAATATTCATCCCAATGGTCTTCTGCTCTAAAATCCTATCACCAAGAAGATAAAATCCAAAGAGCCTTATACCAAGCTTCTCCTGTAATCTTCCTGAATATCCTGACACCAGTTCCTGCTCCAGGCAAAGTGGGCAGCCAGTCTTTTTGAAAATACAACTTTACTTTTTTTGTCCCTGGGATATTTCTCACATGTTCCATCTACTAATGGAATGACTGGCTAGTTATGAATTCATATGCCCAATTATTTAAGAATCCAAATCCCTTCCTCAAAACATAATGCAAGTCTTAATGCAAATACCAGATTCAATGTGTGCTTGCTCATCTGACCTGTGTATCCCATTTATATAGTAATTAGTTTTTGCATTTTCCTGTTGGAATAGTACTTTTTCTATTGTTTGAAAACACCCTTTAAATTTCGTCTCGCCATTTTTTTCTCTCCTATCAGATGGTACCAGGCACTCAGTATACTCAAGAACAGGGACTGTGTCTTGTATTCCACATAGATATGTATTCTGATCACTGCCTAATATGCAATCTGATATTTATTCACTCCTATATTGAACAGTTTACATTGTGTCAGTCACTCAGTACGTTAAAATCAGTATCAAGAGAAGGCTCATGAAGATTCCTCAATCTAGTTATGGAAATAGACAATACACAGCCGGAATACACTGAATTAGTGGATAAAAATGGCCACGGATTCTTTGCAGGTGTTTTCATTGAAAGGTGAAGTCTATTCTCTTGTCCCTTGACTGCTCTTGAGATGTGATTTTTCAATGGAATGTAGCAGAAGCAACATTGTATAACTTTTTGCAGCATCTTCTCTCATTCCCTTGGGACACTTCAACCATGAAAACAAGTCAACGCCAGCCTTGCTGAAGATGATAGACCATATGGAGTGGTGGAAGCCCAGCCTTCCCAGCTATCTCTCTAGATGAGTAAACCCAGCCAACCATGTGGAGCAGAGATTCTGAATTCAACCCAAATTGCCGACCCACTGAATGATGAGCGATAAATGATTATTATTTTAAGCTACTGATGTTTGGGAATGGTTTTTGGTCCAGTGGAATAAGTGGTGTGATAAATTAATATAATAAAACCCAGCCTACTGGGGCAGAGGCCAGCTAGGGAAAATCTCTAGAGATGATATTTGACCTTAATATTTTATGAATAGAAGTTTCCAGAATGAATGGCTAAAGGGGGAACACATAGTAAGTACTTAACAAAATTGTGTTGCTTTAGTTATCAAAAATACTCTAAATAAAATTTAAGAAAAAATGCAATTATGTCATCATCTCATTCCTACCCACAATCAGACATTTCACAAAGATGTAAGTTACTGGACCAGTGAATGGAGAAAAAAATATTATGAGTTACTGCTGTGAAGCAGCTAACACTTTAAGTGAAATGCAGGGCACATAGGCAAAAACAAGATACCACCGGGCGCGGTGGCTCAAGCCTGTAATCCCAGCACTTTGGGAGGCCGAGACGGGCGGATCACGAGGTCAGGAGATGGAGACCATCCTGGCTAACACGGTGAAACCCCGTCTCTACTAAAAATACAAAAACTAGCCGGGCGAGGTGGCGGGCGCCTGTAGTCCCAGCTACTTGGGAGGCTGAGGCAGGAGAATGGCGTAAACCCGGGAGGCGGAGCTTGCAGTGAGCTGAGATCCGGCCACTGCACTCCAGTCCGGGCGACAGAGCGAGACTCCGCCTCAAAAAAAACAAAAAAAAACAAACAAAAAAAAACAAGATACCAATTCAGGGCATATGTAATAAGTGGAATAGGCAGTAGAATAGCAGGTGGGCAGAGGGAGAAATATTAAAGAACTGGGTCCCTTAAGAGAGCTTCATAGAAGAGGCAGTTTAGGGACAAGACTGTAAAGTATAGAGAGTGCATAAAACAGAGAAAACTGAGTTCAAAATAGGAAGAAATAGGGCATTATTCACAAAGGAAAATGTCAAGGGCAGAACATGGAGGCAAGCCTATGGCTCATCTGGATCAGGAGCAGACATTTGGAAGTGCAAGTGTAAGGGGATGGTTTTGTAAAGGTAGTTATGGACCTTATGGTAATTGGTCTTGAATGCCATAGTAAGAAAATTTTATTTTATTTTATTTTGAGTAAATGGGAGCCATTAAAGAATTTTTAAAGTAAGAGCATGGCATTAATGGGGTGAAAAACCAATCTCAGTCAAAGTCTTCCTGGTGGCAGCAACACTGAGACTTTTCTCCTGAAGCCCAGAGGCTACTTTACAAATATCCAGTCTGGTTTTTTCCTAAATTTTAGTGATCAAATTTGGTTTAGGAAAATATTAGGAAATTCTCCAAATATGTGGATCTGGAGTTTGGGCATATTCCAATACAGAAAGTGGTATGCTAGCGTACCTACTTGTCATTTGAGAAATGGCTGAATTTGGTATAATAGATCTAAGTTCCTATTGCTTTTCCAGTCTATATCTGGCTTTTCAGGCTCACCCGCTGGCTCTTCAGTATACGTGGAGCATGTCAAGTCAATAATGAGCCAAATAGCGCCCCATATTCTCCTGTAAACTTGGTGGCAAAATAAATAGGAGATGGTAAAGAATTATTCTTCATTCCGTGAATATCTGTTGATGTCATGTCTGCACTAAGTATTTGGGATTAGAAAAGTCATATAAGACAATGTTGCACCCCTTTATGACCCACTAATGAAAGCAAATACATCAAAATATACCATGCAAGATACCATAATGAGTGATACGGATTGGCTCGCTCAGCTTCAGTTTTCTTCTTCTGCCGAGCCTTGCTGTTTGCAAAGGCTGAAAAGTTAAAGCCTTAATTTCCTAGATTTCTTTTGAGCTAGGGTTCTGGTTATAAATTTGGTTCCACCAATTGAATGAATTCACACGATTTGAAAGGACAAATTTCTTTCCCTTTGATAATTTTTTGTTGGCAAGTGATATCCTGGGGACTGCAGTTTTCTGCTACAACACCTATAGGCTCATCTACCAGCTTTATGACTGTCAAGAGGCAATTTCAGCTGTTGTGTCAGCAACATTCCCACTCTGACTTTCTGATTGGGTCGTGGTTAGGATGTGTGCTCTTGTACTAAGGTCAGTTCTGTAGTGTTCTGTGTCATTTCAAGATACCCAGCCTAGAACCCTTATAACAGTTTTATAAACATCTAATACCCTGTATTAAATTTTCTGCCAAAATTACTAAGAGTTGTTTCTGTTTTCTGCACTGAACATTTACAGATTGTATAAAAGGTGTATAAACAAAATAATGAGAGTTTAGCCAAGTGTGTGACTAATTCTGCTTGGGGGGAGTTGGAGAAGTTTCCATGCAGGAAATGATAATATCATGTATCTTTAAAGACGAGTAGTAATTATTATTCAACAGTCAGCTAAGGATGAAAAGAGCAGTCTAGGTATTGAAAACATCTGGTGTAGTAGCACAAACGTGTTTAAGAGAATAGTGTTAGAGAATGATAAATAGACTATTGAATTTCCATTGACATTTCCAGGCTATTTTTAGTACTTTATTTTAATAATAGAGTTTTACATCAGTGTTTCTGCATAAAGTGTCAATTCATTATTCTTTATTGTGCTTTTCATATCCTAGGTAGCATGTATGCATATTTACATACATATACATATATATTAGATATATGAGTATAATTAATGTATATCTTTCCCATATTCAGTCACCAGTAGAGTAGAGAGATGTCAGGGAGTAGTATACTAGAGTGGTTAGAATATGGGCTTGAGAGTCAGGCTGATGTTACTTTCTGCCATTATTAAATTGTTTTTGTGAATGAATTCAACCCTTTCTGGTTATGAAAAAATATGCCAAGGGAGTTCTTGTAGTGCCACAAAATTTCCAAGGAAAATTTTTATGACAATGGTTAAAATGTAAAGTTTACAGTGTGGTTCAAGGCATTTGATGTAATGGGCAAGACAATGAAAGGTAAATATCAGTAGAAATTGGTGGAAATCTTTCCAAGAAAATGTTCCTTGCACTAAGTATAGGCTATGCCTATACTCTAATTTAAAATTTATGCTATTTGCACTGCCCTCTTCTCATCCTTGTACATCTCCTACATTCTGTGAGATCTTTTGGACCTGAAGTTTTGTTGTATATTTTCTTGGAAGTGATAGTGTTCACTCAGTAAGCTTCAGAGTTGTTTGTAGCAGAGTCTCTATGTCACTGTCCATAGTGCCATCCAGGTGTGCGAAACAGTTATTAGTCTGAAGTAATGTTTACAATACCCTTTAAAATGTCAAATCATTGGTTGCCTGAGGTTCAGGGAAGAGGACCATTGAATAAATGAAGGGATTTTTTTAGAGTGGTTAAACTATTCTATAGTATATAATACTGTAATGCTGGATACATGACACTATGTATTTATCAAAACCTATAGAACATTAGAAAAGCAGAGTAAACCTTAATATCGGCAAATTTTATTTTATTTTTATTTTTTTATTATACTTTAAGTTCTAGGGTACATGTGCATAGCGTGCAGGTTTGTTACATATGTATACTTGTGTCATGTTGGTGTGCTGCACCCATCAACTC
>NW_012117166.1:1105929-1106316 GCF_000951035.1 Colobus angolensis palliatus
ATTTGCATAGAGGTGTTTATAGTATTCTCTGATGGTAGTTTATATTTCTGTGGAGTCGGTGGTGATATTCCCTTTATCATTTTTTATTTCATCTATTTGATTCTTCTATCTTTTCTTCTTTATTAGTCTTGCCAGCAGTCCATCAATTTTGTTGATCTTTTCAAAAAACCAGCTCCTGGATTCCCTGATTTTTTTGGAGGGTTTTTTTGTGTCTTCATTGATGCTAGGAAGAAACTGCATCAACAGGTGAGCAAAATAACCAGCTAATATCATAATGACAGGATCAAGTTCACACATAACTATATTAACCTTAAATCTAAATGGACTAAATGGTCCAATTAAAAGACACAGACTGGCAAACTGGATAAAGAGTCAAGACCCATCAGT
>NW_012117166.1:1107141-1120672 GCF_000951035.1 Colobus angolensis palliatus
TAGCATCACAATTAAAAGAACTAGAGAAGCAAGAGCAAACACATTCAAAAGCTAGCAGAAGGCAAGAAATAACTAAGATCAGAGCAAAATTTAATAACTATTTTAAAATAAAAATTGCATTTAACAAGTAAACATACACATCCATACACATACACTCGTGTGCGCACACACATAGGCACAGTTAAAATTGAAAGATCTTTTATTAGTCCAATATGGAACAACCTGAGAATGAAAAGGGATAATTATTACAATAGTTTGAAACATACTAAATACATAGAAATCCATGAGTTTAAAATAATATGTCAAAGGAAAAAGACCAGGGTCAACCGGAGCATCAACTCCTAATGCTGAAAATTAATAATAAAAGAGAAAGAATTAAACATTGATCAGGTGCAGTGGTTCACGTCTGTAACTCCAGCACTTTAGGAGGCCAAGGCGGGTGGATCACCTGAGCTCAGGAGTTCATGACCAGCCTAGCCAACATGGTGAAACCCCGTCTCTGCTGAAAATACAAAAAATTAGCCAGGTGTGGTGGCAGGTGCCTGTAATCCCAGCTACTTAGGAGGCTGAAGCGGGAGAATCACTTGAACCCAGGAGGCAGAGGTTGCAGTGAGCCAAGATCACGCCATTGCATTCCAGCCCAGGCAACAAGAGCAAAATTCTGTCTCAAGCAAAACCAAAAACAAACAACAGCAACAAAATTTATTTTGCCTTTATTATGCAAATCCCATTTCAAGGTATCCAAACAGCCCTAGCTAATAAGAGAAAGTTCCTGAAGAATTATAGATAACAAATTAGAAAACAATAATAGAATTAGAAAAATAATTATTTCACAACCCCTGATGAAATAATTGATAGATAAAACTATTAAATAAAAGATAAATGGGTAACTTTGCAATACAGAGGCCAGGTTGTCACCATCTAAAACCACAGGTCAGTCTTAGACAAGCAGACATTGTGAGCTTCCTCATGTGAAACTGAAGCTATACTATTTATAAAGGATTCTTGCTCTCCCTGCCCAAATTAAACCTGAATGTACTCATGCCTAACTCCAATTTACAGGAAGCAGCCAAAGAGAAGAACAGATTAAATGACACTATGAGGAAGCAAATAGATTTATCCAGAATATGAACATTCAACAGGACAAGTTACATGGTTTCCTCAACAAATTAGATAAATTTTTTCAAAAGAAGGAAAGATTGCTTAAGATTAAAAGACTTTTAGGAGGCATGATAATCAAATGCAATGTGCAGACCATGTTTGAATTCTGACTCTAGAAATCAACTGAAAAGATAATTTTGAGACAATTGGGGAAGTTTGAATATGGATTTGGGTATTAGATAATAGCAAAGAATTACTGAAATTTTGTTCATTTAATAATGGCATTGTTCTTGTGTAAGAAAATATACTTTTAAAACACTGTACCTACTTAAGCTACTGAAGCTATGCAATTTACTTTAAAATGCATTTTCACCAACAAGTTAAAAGAAATAGATGAAGCAAGTAGAGTGAATTTTGACAATCATTGAATGTGGATGATGGGTATATGGGAGCTGCTTACAATATTCCAATATTATTCTCATTTTGTGAATATTAAAGAATTTTATTACACTTTATAAAGGTAAGTGAAAATTTTAAATATAGATGTATATATAAATATATACATAGATATACATACACACACATATATATACACACACACACACACCCCTATATACACACACACACACACACACATACATACCTGTGGTGTTGCAGGTTGCATTCACTGGAAAGTAGATGCTGCGATGGAATTCACCAAACAGAATGTTTATTAAGGAGTATCCCTAGAATCGACACCCATGGAAGAGAGGCAAAAGAAGAAAACAGGAATGTATAGAGGGAAAAGTCAAGCTGCAATGCAGGCCGAATCTCAATGAGACACGGGAGCTGCAATGGCCCTTTAAAGTTGTCCCAAGTTGGGTCTAGATGGCTAAGACTTTACACTCCTGCATCAGTGAGTCATTGGATGTGGGCCAACCCAGGAAGAAGTGAAACACTGGGAAGGACAGCTCTCTGCAATTTCTGAAGGGGCTGGCAGCTGAAGGCTGTGACTGATAGCACTCCAAGCAGCTGGTGCAGCAAGTTCATCATTGGGTTCACCACCAGATCTCACAGATATGAGAGGTAAAGTTAGCCAGGATCTATAACCAGGATGTCTGGATGTCAAAAGAAGAATAATAGGATGGATCCAAGATCAAGCAGGCCCCAGGGAGGCGTGCAAGACGAGGAGCAGGCAGAAAGCCAAAGAGGCAAACGAGAAAAGCTTCCCAGTGCCTCAGGATTACAGAGCTTCGCAACTGTAGCAAATGTATGGCCTAACCAGAAATTTTCCACCCAAAAGGCCAAGAGCAGGTGACCACTAAGCACTGGAAGGAGGAAGGAAGAAGCAGTAACTAAGCTTTGAAACACATGAGCTTAAGAGTTCTGTAACTTGGAGAAGAATCTATGCTTAGCCTGCTTGGTAGTAATACTAACCATTGCTTGACAGGGGAAAATGCTTTAGTTAATGCAGAAGGCTCTTTAAGTGTGAACGTTTAGGTAAACCTGAAATACCTCCCACACATATGTAGAGGGGTGCAGTAGCAAATTCTCCAGTCCATTGTGCCTTCTTGTTCTTTGCCAGTGAAATCCATCACTGCTAAAATCCGAGGGAAGCCTCATCTCATATATACTGAATATTCCTGGATTCATCCAGGCATGTGGTGTGATTAGCCATTGACCATTTCCATTTTTTCTTTATACTGTTCTGTATGAAACTTCCATTTCTAGTGTAAATCTGGAATATCCCAATTTGTTTTGTGGAATTTTCCCCATTCCCATAATTAGTGAAAAAGATGAAAATTTCCTGGTTTTCTCCCTACTTCTTACCTCTAATATTATTAAATCTTGCCAATTCTCTTTGTTAAACAACTCTCAAGCTTATCACCTCATCTCAATTCCCATGACACACAGTACTCCTGCCTAAGTTCAGGTTATTATTACTTATTGGGTAAATTATTAAAATAGATGGCTATTTCTTTCCCTTTTATACTTCGATTGCATGATTATCATGGAAGTCTTTCTTCATAGTCTGTGGAGATACTTATCTACTCATCTATTTACTCGTATTCCCACAAGAAGAAAAATTTAAAAATAGAGAAATTAATCATACCTATCAATCAAAAAGAGTTGGCATAAGCAATGGTCCTGTTCAAAATAAAGCGGTACTTGTCTTTTTTTTAAAGCAAACAAATATGGACTGTGTGTAACTGTCAATGTGAAACAGAGCCAGGCAGTAGTTAAAGCTATAAAAACAGATTTTATTCAGAAACTATTGCAGTAGGGTAATAGAGATACTAGTCTAGAACTGGGCTCATTTCCAAATACAACAAAGACGGCTGGAGATTTATAGCCAACGAGCAAAATGAAGGGGTCGGGTCAATGGATAAAAAATTACTGAGGAGACATAAAGAGGAGGGGGATTCCTGCTAAATCAACGAGACTCTTGCTGAAGACAGGCCAGGGTGATGAGATATTAACGGTCAGGGGGATGAGGAATTTGATCAGGTATTGATGGGGGATCAGATTTCAAGGGTGGGAGATTGTTTTGCTCCTAATTTTATCCATTCCCCCTACTCCCACACACTTCAGGTAGCCATATAAGGCAACCACCCAATTTAGGTAATCATTATCATTAGTCTCTGATTCATCCTTCTTGTGTTTCTTTTTGCAAAAATGGTCGCATGTTTTATTTTTGTTTTCCCTTCCTTTTTTTTTTTTACACAAAAGAAAGCATTCTCTCTATATACTCTTTTGTACTCTTTTTTCTACTTCTCTGTGGAAATTAAAAATGGAAATTACTGGCCAGGCACGGTGGCTCATGCCTGTAATCCCAGCACTTTGGGAGGCCAAGGCGGGTGGATCACTTGAGGTCAGGAGTTCAAGACAAGCCTGACCAACATGGTGAAACCTCATCTCTACTAAAAATACAAAAATTAACTGGGTGTGGTGGTACACGCCTGTGATCCCAGCTACTTGGGAGGTTGAGGCAGGAGAATTGCTTGAACCCAGATGGCAGATATTGCAGTGAACTGAGATGGTGTCACTGCACTCCAGCCTGGGCAACACAGTGAGACACTGTGTCAAACAAACAAAAAAAAGAAATTACTTCCTCATATCAATTCAATCAATTCATAGAATTGTTCTTATTTATTTTTACAGCTGCCATAGTACTTCTTTAGGTGGATGTAGTCTATTTAAACATGCTCCTACTAATAGGAATTTGTGTTGCCCCACATTTCAATAGATTTTACAATTATAAATCATGCTGCAATAAAAAACCTTGTGTATATATCATATCATATTTGTGGAGATGTATTTTCAAGGTAAATTATAGAACTAGGATTTGCTCAGTCAAAGAGTAAATGCCTAAGTATTTATTTAGTCCTCTCTACAGGGAGCTAATCAACTTTTAAGAACATCTAAACTTACTACTTGACTACTTCAATCCAATCTTGATGCCTGCTTGAAAAGAACTGTTTTAAAAATTCAACCATTATGGAAGACAGTGTAGTGATTCCTCAAGGATCTAGAACCAGAAATAACATTTGACCCAGCAATCCCATTACTCGGTATATACCCAAAGGATTATAAATCATTCTACTATGAAGACACATGCACACATATGTTTATTGCAGCACTATTCACAATAGCAAAGACTTGGAACCAACGCAAATGTCCATCAATGATAGACTGGATAAAGAAAATGTGGCACATATATACCACAGAATACTATGCAGCCATAAAAAAGGATGAGTTCATGTCCTTTGCAGGGACATGGATGAAGCTGGAAACCATCATTCTCAGCAAACTAACACAAGAACAAAAAATAAAACACCCAATCAAACACTCATGATTGGGAGTTGAACGATGAGAACACATGGACACAGGGAGGGAACATCACACACCAGGGCCTGTCAGGGAGTGAGGGGCTAGTGGAGGGATAGTGTCAGGAGAAATACCTAATGTAGGTGACGGGTTGATGGGTGCAGCAAACCACCATGGCACATGTATACCTATGTAACAAACCTGCACGTTCTGCACATGTACCCCAGAACTTAAAGTATAATAATAAAAAAAAATGTTGCATGACCATCTGGAGAACTAGAGTTTCATTTTATTTTGTTTTACTGCTTAGTCCTTTCTCTTTTAACACTTACCTGCATTTAATCTTCCTTGTAATTTCCTGATAATCTTAATACCTTTTGTGGCTTTTTTTCTCAGACCTTATAGTTACTGTAGTATGTTTTCTACTTCAAAATTGTCCCTTGTTAGCCCACCCAAGAATGTTAAGATGTTGCCCACTTATCTTTTCAATGTGTACTCTCTGTAAAACCAGCTCAATCAATCATCATAGTATTTGCCAGAGGCAGGGAATTTTCTGTTATTGTGGTTTTGGAAATGTTTTCTTTTTTCCTTCAAAGGGAACAGCAACTTAGCAAGATAATTGATCTGTGGTGAGAAAACATATACCATAAGTGCTCTATAAGGATTTTCCCAGACTCTTCAGCCCTCTAATGTTTAGGTTGTGAAAGTGAAGATTTTATTTTTTCACCACCTTTGGATGTTAGGTCTCCTCTCCTTCTATCTGCATGTAGTTCGATTTCTTTAAATTTGTAATCTGAGAAGTTAAGTATGTATCTGTGACTCTCTGTCTCCCTTCCATGCTAATCATGGAAGACATGTTTGATCTCTCTCAAACTCAAGGATACATCTTTTTTATCAGTTCAGGAAAAATTCCTTTAGGTTAGTCTCTTAGTTTTGTAATTGTTTACGTTTTAATTTTTTTCACATCTCTTTTGGCATCACAATTATGCACAGGTTGGATTTACATCTGTGATACTTCCTAGGTTTTATTTTCTGCTTGTTGTGTACAGTTGCCATCTATTCTAGTTGTAGCACCCGTCCTGACTGGTTAGTACCTATTTCATCAGTTGGAACATATTTCTAAATATCTTCCTGGTGTGATAACCTTTCAGCAGTCTGCGAGTCAGTGGCAGTCCCAGATGAAGTTTGCATTTATCTTTGGCTAATTGAAAAATATTGGGATAATAAAATTAGTTTGTAATAAAGATAAGTGTATTCAACTTACAAAATTCATCTTTATTCTGAGTCTGTATCATTCCTAAATTTTTTATTACAAAGCATTTTGTCTTATTAAAAGAATGATAATGGTAGTTTTTTTTCTTTAACATTCTTACTTGGCTCAAAGAAAGATAACATTAAGTCCTCAAATTTTTAAAAAAGAGAAAAATTTGTGAAATATAAGTACCTGGAAACATGAATCTTTGTCATTTCTTTCTAAGTTAATGTCTAGGATGGCCTGTTAGTTTATGAATCCATCTGTATCATTTCTCTAGGAAAGAGATTTGAAATTAATTATTCTTAATTATTTTTGTCCTATTTGCTGTTTCTAGAATGCTTACGATATTTCGTTTTTAGCCAAACTATTCAGTTCTTGTATACTTTCATAGCTGATGTTGTCTAAACCACGTTTCTCTGGTCATAAGGGCCAAGTAACATATTCAAAGTAATAAACAAAATCTACTAACAAACTAGATTTTTCTGGCTGTGGTCCTTACTTACCATAAGGTATTTCTCATTCTGCAAATCCTTCAGTTGTTTCTGGAAGTCCCCAGTGAGTATTCCATGTATGTGTTATATCTCTTAGGTCCTCTAATTGCACCTCTGTAGCCCACATTGCTAATGGATGTGCTTTGTTGTCATCAATGACACCAATGCTGTCTCTTGTAGATAGGGTATCTGGACAGTGATGCTGTGTTCTCTTACTCTGATAGATGAGGTTAGTACATACTGGAAATATTGGAGTAATATTTTATTTTCCGTAGATAATATCTGTGTAGTTAGAAAATCTCAAAGAATTGGCAAGCCCTAATAGCATTAATGTTTTACTACAGAAGATATATCACTTCCAAGACAAAAACAAATCAGTAATATTCTAACGTATTAATAATAAATACAGCGAGGAGGAAGAGCAAGATGGTGGAATAGAAATCTCCACTAGTCATGATCCCCCATCCCCTGCAAGGACACCCAGTTAACAACTATCTACACGGAAACAAAAATCAGGTGAGCATTCATAGTACCTGCTTTTAACTTCTTATTGCTGAAAGGGGCACTGAAGAGATACAAAAACCAAAAACAGTCCTGAATCACCACCCCATCCCCACCCTGACTGCATGGCAGCTTGGTGCAGAGAGCATCTCTGGGTGCTGAGGGAGGGAGAATACAACAATTGTGAGGCATTGAACTCAATGCTATCCTATTAGAGAAGAAAGCAAAACCAGACCAAACTCAACTGACACCCACCCACAGAGGGAGCATTTAAAACAGCCCTAGCCTGAGAGGAATTGCCAATCCCAGGGGTCAGAACTTGAGTGCCTGCAATCCTAAACCTCAGCACCAAGGATTACAGCATTCTGTGTCTCCAAATAAACTTGAAAGGCAGTCTAGGCCATAAGTCTGAAACCCTTGAGTCCTGGTGCTGAACTAGGCTCAGAGACAGTGGACTAGAGGGGTACACAACATACTGAGACACCAGCTGGGGTGGCTGAGAGAGTACTGGCATCAGCCCTTCCCTAACCCCAGAATGCACAGCTCACAGTGTGTCCGGAATTGGTGGGTTCTTGGACTCACTGACTTCAAGAGTGAAGCCGCGGACCCTCGCGGTGAGTGTTACAGTTCTTAAAGATGGTAGTCCGGAGTTTGTTCCTTCAGATGTTCAGATGTGTTGGCAGTTTCTTCCTTCTGGTGGGTTCGTGGTATCGCTGACTGCATTCAGGGACTGAATGAAGAGCCCTTGAGCCCTGAATAACCAGCAGTGATCCCCAGGTATTACAAGAGGGCCTTGGATAAGCCTCTGAGACCGGTTTCAGGCGAGACTCATTACCAGCTATAAGGGATATGGGGCAAAAGCCTTCTGCTTGAGAAAAACAGAGGGAAAAATAAAGGGTGATTTTCTCTTGCATCTTAGGTACCAGCTTGGCCATGGTTGAGTAGCGCACAAGTGGCCTCTTGGGATCCCCGATTCTAGGACTTGACTCTTGGATGGCATTTCTGGACCTTCCCTGGGCCAGAGGGTAGCCCAATGCCAGGGTGAATCCCAGGCCAGGCAGCATTTATGACCAGCTGACTTAAGAGGCTTTGGGCCTTATGGGAACACTGGCAGTAGTCTGGGAGTACTCCTTGCAGGCTGGGATGGCAATGGATATGATTTTGATTCAAAATCACAACATGGATGAACCTGGAGGACATTATAAGTGCAATAAGCCAGACACAGAAATAAAATGTGGAATCTTAAAAAAAAAAAAAAATTGTTTACATAGAAACAGAATAGAAGAGAAGTTGCCAGGGTATGGGGATGGGGTCAGGGAACAGGAAATGTAGGTCAAAAGGTACTAATTACAGTTGCATAGAATGATTAAATCTAGATATCTGATGTACAGCATGAGGACTATAGTTAATAATTTGTTATTGGTACATTGAAAATTTGCTAGAGAGCAGATTTTAAGTGTCCTTACCATACCAAAAAAGGTAACTAAATGAGACGATGGATATGTCAGTTTGCTTCACTGGAGTAATCATTTCACTACGTATAGGTATATGGAAACATCACGTTGGACACTTTAAATATATACAATAAGAAAGAAATAATTTTAAAATCCTGGCACAAACACTTTACGCTTAGCTTTTCTGGTGGGTATCTGATTAGCTTTCTAATAATTATACTGGGTGTGTATTTTGACAAATTTTTGAAATTTTAGGGAATTTAAGAAGCCCTGATTTATTCAAAAGATCCTAATTAAAGGTTAAGAAGTGTTTGGTTCAGTTTGCAATCAACATTTAAATGTTTTAAGAAATGTAATCTGTTTAGTGCATAAATTTATTAGTTTGTGTACTTGATGTGTAAATATTCAATGAAATGTTATTAATATTTAAATACTAGATTCATATGATTAATATATTGTAAAACTAATTTTATAAATAATAGTGTTTATTCTTCTTTCTCCGTGAAAATTATTTGGATAAAGAAAAACTCACAATGATAATAAGTCACATATTTGCCCTATTCATTTTTTCAGCATGGCTTATTGCACTTATCATAATGTTCATCCATGTTGTTGCAAATGGAGGATTTCCTTCTTTTTAAAGGTTAAATAATATTCCATTGTATTCACCTTTTTTTTTTTTTTTTTTTTTTTGTGTGTGAGAAGGAGTCTCCCTCTGATGCCCAGGCTGGAGTGCAGTGGTGCAATCTTGGCTCACCACACCCTCTGTTGCCTGGGTTCGCCTGGGTTCAAGAGATTCTCCTGTCTCAGCCTCCTGAGTAGCTGGGACTACAGGTGCACACCACCACGACTGGCTAAATTTTGTATTCTTTTTTCAGTAGAAATGAGGTTTCACCATGTTGTTCAAACTCCTGACCTCCAGTGATCTGCCCATGTCGGCCTCCCAAAGTGCTGGGATTATAGGCGTGAGGCACTGTGCCCGGCGTAGTCTACATGTTCTTTATCCTTTCCTCTGTTGTGGATATGTAGGTTGCTTCCATGTCCTGGCTGTTGTAAATAATGCTACAACGAATAAAGAGTTGATTTCATTTTGGGGGAGTATATGGCCAGAGGAGGGATTACTAGGTCATACGGTAGGTCTATCTTTAATTTTTGGAGGAATGGACATACTGTTTTCTGTTGTGGCAGCGCCAGTCTACTTTTCCACCAACAACAAGAGTTCCCATTTCTCCACATCCTCACTAACACTTGTTATCTTGTATCTTTTTGATAATAGCCATCACAACAGGTGTGGGATGATATATCATTGTGATTTTGACTTGCATTTCTTAACAATTATTTTACACTTTGAAATTATTTTACACTTTAAAATTATTTTATTTTCATGTTTTTTTACTGTAGTTGCCTTCAAGATGAGGTTCAGTAATATTATTACCTTCCTACATTCCTTTTTTTTTTCAATTTTTCAGACCCCAAAGAAAAGAGGTACCATATGAGAATGTCTGAGATTACTGGACTTGGATATGGGCTAACAACAGATGCTGATGAGGCTGTGGAGAATTAGGAACACGTTTACAATGCTGGTGGGAGTCTAAATTTGTTCAGCCATTGTGGGGGACAGTGTGGCGATTCCTCAAGGATCTAGAACCAAAAATACCATTTGACCCAGCAATCTCATTACTGGGTATATACCCAAAGGATTATAGATCATTCTACTATAAAGACACATGTACACATATGTTTATTGAAGCACTATTTACAATAGCAAAGACTTGGAACCAACCCAAATGCCCATCAATGATAGACTGAATAAAGAAAATGTGGCACATATACACCATGGAATACTGTGCAGCCATAAAAAAGAATAAGTTCATGTCATTTGCAGGAACACAGATAAAGCTGGAAGCCATCATTCTCAGCAAACTAACACAGGATCAGAAAACCAAATACTGCATATTCTCACTCATAAGTGGGAGTTGAATAATGTGAACACATGGACACTGGGAGGGGAACATCACACACTGGGGCCTGTCAGGGGGTCGAGGGCAAGGGGAGGGAGAGCATTAGGACAAATACCTAATGCATGTGAGGCTTAAAACCTAGATGACGGGTTGATAAGTGCAGCCATCCACCATGGCACATGTGTACCTATGTAACAAACCTGCACATTCTGCACATATATCCCAGAACTTAAAGTAAAAAAAAATTACATACTCAGCAGCAGTCTAAATAGACCATGTTGTTTATTGCCAAAGAATATTTGATATTTATTTATTAAGAAATGCCCTAGCTCTTTTGACAACCCTTACATATAATTTTTATGTATGTATATTTTTGTATGGTTAGAAATATTGACTTGAATTTTAGAAGTTGATTACTAAATCAATATACTTATTTGCTTTGGTTTCCTCAAAAAAATTCCAATTCTATACACTATAAAACTGTGAACGCTCATTAAATGTAAAGCTTTCCTCATCCCAAGTTGAGCTTTGTTTTAGATGTGGAAGTTTGCGTTGCTGTAGGGGCATGTTTGATTCCTCTCTTCCTTCTCTCCTTCTCCTTTGGATTATGAGATAATATTTATGGCCTTTCCAGAGAGTATTGAGGAGAAAAAGAAGAGTGGGAACAGATAAAGCTTAAAACTCTTAACTTGACCAGCAAAGTTACAGTTGATGTGAGTGCTTATAGATGTAGCAGGTGTCTAAAGCTGAGACTTCCTCTCATGGGACTTTCAGACACCACTCCTCCCACCCTTAGGAAAAAATCTGACTGGGGTTTTCTTGTTGCAGTCTTTGCTGGGCTACCTGCTTTTGTCTTCTGCTGTCAGCTCCTAGGCCTTTCACAGTCACGTTTATTTATTTTTATTTTTTAAAATTAGAACTGCATGAAATAAAATTTGAGTTATTATATTTGTAAGGCACAAACCTGTAGCATTATCACAAATAATGAATACAACTATGTAAGAAGTTGTCTTTTGAACTTCCCAATCTATCAGATCTCGTTTTAGTGAATCTATCTTGTCAACTGGTAGAATCAAGTAATATGACACACAATTGCAACCATCATGTGAAATGGCCTAAAGAAACATGTGTTCCCATGATTAAATTCCTACAAGTATTCCTCAATGAGTCAATGTCATCAGGATAAAAAATAATCTTTTTATACAACTAAGTAGCTCAACGCAGCACAAAACTAACTTAAATATAATTTGAATTGATTTTGTATGTGTCTTAATTTCAGAATGATTAGGTATAATTTTTTTAGAATAGTTGATTGTTAAAAAACTCAATTATAAATGGGAAGGAAGTATCCTAGGAGGAGCCAAAAAATGTAATTTGGCAGAAATCAGGCAGAAACTTCCTAATTTCAGAGCTGTGAACTATGATTAATAAAAAATAAATTTTGAAAACCACACTAAAGGAGAGACTGTACTATCTCCTCTATCATAAACGATAGTAAAAAAGTCATTATCATCTGAAGAAACAATCAAAGAGCATGCAGGAAAAAAGTGTAAAAAAATTATCTGTGGATGTCAGGCTGATTAGCAAACTATCACAAGAAGAGAAAACCAAACACCGCATGTTCTCACTCATAGGTGGGAACTGAACAATGAGATCACTTGGACTCGGGAAGGGGAACATCACACACTGGGGCTTATCATGGGGAGGGGGGAGGGGGGAGGGATTGCATTGGGGAGTTATACCTGATATAAATGATGAATTGATGGGTGCTGACGAGTTGATGGGTGCAGCACACCAACATGGCACAAGTATACATATGTAACAAACCTGCACGTTATGCACATGTACCCTAGAACTTAAAGTATAATAAAAAATAAATAAAATAAAATAAAATAAAACTTGTTGGAAAAAAAAAAAGATTGCAAAAAAAATAAATACCGCGTGTTCTCACTTATAAGTGGGAGCTAAGAATTCAGCACACATGAACAATATTGTCCCCAAATATGGGAACAATAGACACTGTGAAATACTGGAGGAGGGGGAAAAGAGGTGGGTTAAAAACTACCTATCAGGCACTATGCTCACTACCAGGGTGATGGGATATGTATTCCAAACCTCAGCATCACACAATTCTCCCATGTAACAAATATTCACATGTAGACCTGTATCTAAAATAAAAGTTCAAGTTTTTGTTAAAAAAAGTTTGTGTTTTTCTTTTGAGAACTGTAATATTTGTGGTTATTGTCAGCTTTTTAAACGTTGTAGTATATGGTTTATTTCCTCATTCTAAATAAATACTGATTTTCATAAAAACTTTTGAATTTTAACTTTGTATCATTTTTCTTAAAGGGGGGCTCATATATCAACTAGATTAAGAGCTCAAAAATCTAGGACCCACTACTCTTTTGCACAAAGTTCAAAGACACAATCTGGGAGAAAATATTACCACACAGGCAACTGACAAAAGTAATATACAGAGCATATAAATGTATCTTTATATCTTCAAAGATATAAATGTCTAGAAAATCTGTATTATCATGGCCATGAGAGGGTTATAATAATTAAGGCTTTTTTCTTTTATGATATATAAGTAAATAAAACAGAAAAATATCATATTTCAGGGTATTTTCATGGATGCTAAATTACTTGTACACACCACCAAAAAGTTACTTGAATGTGTTTTTACATAATGCAGTCTACATGAAAATAGTGACATTTATTCTTGGCCTTTTAGTTGTATATGAGAACCCAGAAAAACAAACATATTGCACCATTAGGCATCAAAGTGAAAAAGTAATGGTGAATGATTGATAATCCATTGTACAGTTTACCATGTGAAAAGTACTGACATGGGAGGGGGCGGAGCAAGATGGCTGAATAGGAACAGCTGCAGTCTCCAACTCCCAGCGTGAAGGACACAGAAGACCGGTGATTTCTGCATTTTGAACTGAGGTACTGGGG
>NW_012117166.1:1124972-1138696 GCF_000951035.1 Colobus angolensis palliatus
AAAAAAGAAAAGTACTGACATGTTAGTGCAAAAACTCTTCTTAAAAATAAAACTAGGTTAGAATCACCAAAAATCAAATCATTGCAATGTCTAAATCTTAAAAATTCCAAGCAGAAAAATAGGTGTTGACTCATATGTGGAATAACATCATCAGGTTTTCTCCATCATGCCCTATGTCAAGGCAGATGTGCCCTCCAGCAAGTGCTAAGCCGCAAACCTACAGCTATACGCTGAAGGCTAATGGTAATGCTTCCGACTTGCTACTAAAAGCCTGAAATAAACATCGTCTAGTGAATTCTGTTAACCTCAGTTTATTTGTTGCTAGAAAACATCTGAGAGGTGACAGATAATATGTTTGTCTTTTGCCTTTTGATTCTCTTTTTTAAACCCAGAGAAAACACCAACACCTAATTGTCAGCATTCACGAGAACCTGAAAGTTATCAAATGCAATACCCCATTAGTGTTTAAATCCTCTCTATGAAATGCCCACCAGGTGTTCATCAAACTGATTGTACACCAGCACGGCAGAGATCCAGGCCTATGGTGTAGAGCAGAAGGAGTACAATAAATCAGTAGGGAGAAGATTATTTTTATGGGAGAAGATTTTTTTATATACATCATCCATTTATTGCTATAGGTGACTTCCATGTGATAAAGGAGGATGAGCCTTACCTTATACAAAAGATTCAAAAATAAATTACATATGGATTAAAAACAACATAAAAAATTACTCTTGGAAGAAAATCTAGAAGAATAGCTTTATGATTATGGAATATGAAAAGATTATCATTTTTTTTAAACAAAGAGTTATGGGGTACTTTCTATATGCCTGGCACTATTCTATTTGTTTTACAAATACTAGCTCAGTAAATCTTCATTAAAAGAACAATATAATACTATTCTTCATTAATAGGCCCTTCATTAAAAGAAGAATAGAATATTGTAATTTGAGTATTCTTATTAACTTTATTTTAAAGATAAGTGGTAGAGCTAGAATACAAACTCAGGTAATCTAAAGTGTATTCTTTTAACTGCACTCTCTGCTACCTCAAAAAGCATAACCGTTAATAGAAAATGTTGGTAAACTTGACTATATAAATGTAAAATTGATGTCAAAGAAAGAGACAAGCTTCGAACTGGAAAGAAGATATCTGAAACACACATTTGAGAAAGGATGTATAGCAATACAGGAAGCACAGATGTGAGCTTCCAGAGGGCAGAACTCTCATGGGCTGGAGAATGAGAGTCTAGGCCTGAGGGGGATCTGGGCAGTGCACCAGTGTCTACTCCAGTGGTCTTCCAGCTGCTTCTCCAACAGAGATCATTCTACTTGAAGGTATTTCTAGCTGCTGCTCATGCGCCTGTCACACCCTTCCTCCAGGGCTTTTGCATGGTGGGCTTCTTTATATCATTCTTGCTTCTGTCGAAACATCTTTTTCTTGAAAATATCTTCCCTGGCCAACCCCTCTAAAATGGTACTCCATACCTCTCTAACTTTTCATATATGACTGTTTTTCCCATTAAATTTTTACAATTAAGATTTATTTCAACTCTTAATTTTAAAGGTAATGGTATAACAAAAATTTAACTAATGTTATCAGTTTGCCATATTTATGCCTGATCATACTCTTTGAATAAAGTAAAACATTACAGATGCCTCTAAAGCACCCTGAGTACCACTACCGCCAGTGCCACCTCCTTCCCTCCTTCCCTCCCCAGGGGACCTGCAGTCCTGGAATTGCCACGTATCATGTGACAGGCTGCTACTTGCAAAGCCATCTCTACTTCTTCCTTGTAAACAGAACGCAGTTTCATTGGGAATAGTGATGTACCCAACCATATGACATTTCCCCGACTTCCTTGCAGATAGAATTAATCATGTAACCCTGTTCTAGTTAGTGACATGTAAGCAGACTTTGCTGAATGAAGCTCCTAAGAAAACTAAAGGTCACCAGTTTTCATCAGAGCACAACGTTTTGTCTTTTACCCTTGTCCTTCTTCCTGTCTGGGATGTCCAGATCTGGAGCAATCATCTTGTCCCATGAGTTACTATGTGCTAAGCACATGCTAAGGATGGCTGAGTAAATAGACAGAAAGAGAAGAAGAGTTGGGACCTTGATGTCCTTGAGGAGACACTCAACTAGCCTGGGACTTCCTATGGCAGGAGAAAAGTAAACTCTGCATAAGTTTGAGCCACATTTTTTTTTTTTTTTTTTGGTGTGTTTCAGACCCTTCATGAGTATAGGATCCTTCCTTTTCCATATATGTTTGTATCCTTCAAACATATAATATTTTTTGAACATTTTAACATTGTATATTAATGAGATCTACTTATCATTTAGCAACTTGCTTTATTTTTATTCAATATGATTATTAAACTGAATTAATACATGTAAATCTAGATTATTCATTGAAAGACCATTGGTTGAAAATATTAGCTTGGTTGTTGATTTCATACATTCTCCTGTTAATAGACATTTATATTACTTATTATGTTTTGTTTTATAGTCCTGCAATAAATATCTGGCATATGTTTCCTTATGCACATGTGCTAGAGTTTCTCCAGGATAAATTCCTTAAAATGATAGAGGGTAAACTTCTTCAACTTAATGATGTGGAGCCAAATTACACTCAAAGTGGCCATGACAATTTACACGCTCACTAGGAGTACACAAGTTTTTGTTCTGTCTATCTACCTTACAGCTTGGTATTATCAATTATAAGTTTTGACAGTCAGATGGGTGTGAAATTTAAATTTTTTATTTGCATTTCCCTGATTATTCTGAGGTTGAACATCTTTAAAATGTGTATTAACCATTCAACTTTCTTCTATAAATTATTTTCCCCATTAAAGATAAATTAAGTACTTATGGATTGCTAATATCTCCTCCAAATATGTGCTCTATCTTTTACCTTTGTTAATGATTTATTTTGTCTCAAATATGTTTTTTATTTTAATGTGTCATTTTTTAATTGCCTTTGAGTTTTTAATTTTTTATCATGTTCAATAAAGCCTTTCTTACCCTGATCTTAAAAAGATATTAATTATTAAGTAATTAATTATTAGTTTCATATAAGTGGAAAAATACATTCTTGTTTGAACATATGGAAATCTACATATATCCAAATTTAAACCAAATGTCAATGTTAATAACAACACTAGAACATTCTAGTTAAAATTAGGAATAAGACATGCATGTCAGCTGTGACTCTTGTTATTTTCCATTGTACATTAACATGATACAATTGCTAGTGTTATTGCACAAGATAGTGAAAGAAGATATATATAAATATATACCTAGAAAATCCAAGAAAACCAACAAAACTCAATAAAACTAATAAATACTGAAAAAATGAGTGAGATGACTGGTTATAAAATTAACGTACTCAAGTCAATATATCTTACATGTACCAATAAAAACCAATTGGAAAATATAATAGAAAAGTTATAGTTTACTTTTATAACAACTAGAAAATATCCAGTTATTTGTAACATGAATAATGAACTTTATAAAATTATAGAACATTACTAAACATTGTAAATAAACAGGCCTGTATTGTTTTAGGATAGAAAGACTTCAAACCATAAATATATTAATATTCTATGTGTGTTTATATATTCAATGCAGTTCCATTGAATTCCAACAGAATTTCTTTTCAACTTTACAAAACAATTATAAAAACATACAAGTGAAAATGTCAAAAATGCTGAGAAAGAAGGCAGGAGAGTGGCTTGCCCTAGCAGATATTAAAATGCCTTATGAAGTAAAATACATATATATATATAGTGTAAATAAAGAACAGTAGAAAGAATACAACTCTGGAGTTAGAACTAAATGTATACAGGAGGTTTGTGTCTGATAAATGTAGTGTTTCAAATTGGTACAAAAAACAAAGATTAGTAAATGAAATTAAGACAATTAGCTAGACATTTGAAAAAAAAAATAGATCCAGATTTCTCCCTCACTTACTATACTGAAATAAATTATTGCTGAAACCATAAAATACTAACACATTAATTAATATTTTTATCATCTTGGGTTGGGGAAGACCTTTCTAAGTTTGTCTCAAGCATCAGAAAATTTAATAGGAAACACCGGTAAAATCGACCACTTAAAAAAATGGAACTTCTGTGTAAAAATAAACACAATAAATGGTTGAAAGGTAGAAGGCCAACAGGAAAATTATTTGCAGTAAAATGAAGACAAAGAATTAATATCCTAGATAAATAGTGAGCTCTTAAAAATCAATAGGGAAAATATTTAATGTTTTAATTGAAAAATGGGCAAAATACTCTGAGGCAATCCACCGAAGAAATACAAAATCATCTGAAAAATGTGCAGTGTCAGGAATAATCAAAGAAATGCTAGTAAAATGTGAATAGTCTTTTTCCCTCTATCAAGATGGCAAAGATTAAAATGATTGACATACCTAAATTTGCAATTGTGAGGGGCAGCAAGTCTTGCCATGCAGTATTGTTGAAAGTATAAAACAGTCGTATCACCTTAGGAAAGTAACACAGCAGTACCTATTACACTGTAAAATACTTAATTATGCAACACACTTCTGGGAATTTACCCTAAGGAGATGTATACACATTACTGCCTATTTACAATATTGAAAATGTGAAACAACTTTCATGTCCATCAATAATAGACTAGTAAATTATGATGTAGGAATTTCATAAAGCTCTTAAAAATGGACACTATATTTGTTTACTGGAAAGATCTTGTTAAATAAAAAATGAAGGTTTCAGAATATCGGCTTTGTAAAATTGTAATAATAGGTTTTATGTCTATTTATAAATACAGAGATGCTTGAAAGGCTATCCACTCTCTCCCCCACACCAAGAAAAGTAATTTTAAAAATGTGCGTTTCATGTTTAAGAAAATCAGATGATACAGAAATATCAAAGGTAAAAGGTGAAAGTCTAAGTGCTCCTCTCACTGACTTCCAACAACTGCCTCCAGAGATAAGCATTGTTAATTTGATTTCCAATCTTTTTTTTTCTTTTCTTTTCTTCTTTTTTTTTTTGAGATAGAGTCTCACTCTGCTGCCCAGACTAGAATGCAGTGGTGCAATCTCTGCTCACTGCAACCTCCGCCTCCTGGGTTCAAGCAGTTCTCCTGTCTCAGCCTCCTGACTAACTGGGACTACAGGCATGCACCAGCATGCCTGATTAATTTTTGCATTTTTAGTAGAAACAGGATTTCACCACATTGGTCAGGCTGCTCTCGAACTCCTAACCTCAGGTGATCCACCTGTCTCAGCCTCCCAAAGTGCTGGGATTACAGGCGTGAGCCACCGCGCCCAGACTAATTTCTAATCTTAAGACCTTCAGATTCATGTCTACTCTTTTACTAACATGGATGGATATAGATATATATTAATATTTAGAAATATGTATTAATCTTCTACTTTAAAAATATTTTTTGAAAGCATTGCTTGCATATATAAAAATGCACATACTACAATTGTACATCTCAACAAGTTTTCACAAAATGAACACACTTGGGTACCCATTCCAAGATGAAAACAACAACCACAACAAAAATAACCCAGGACACTGCCAGCGCCCCAGAAAAATCTCCTTGTGCCCCTTTGTAGTTACTGCTTTGACTATGCAGATTTCTAGAAGGAGTGATTAGTTTGGCTAGTTTTATATTTTAAATGAATGTAATAATAGCAACTTCAGCAATAACAAAGTATTCCGTTTGTGTGCCTGGCTTCTTTTACTCAATGTCATGTATCTGAGATGCATCTGTGTGTTGCTACCTGTAGCTGTAAATTGTTTATTCTCATTGATGTCTTGTATTCCATTGTGTGACTACACCTCAACGTATTTCTCCAATGCACTTTATAAGGCTTTGAAGTAGTTTTCAGTTTGGAGTTCTCATCAATAGTGCTGATATGAACATTCTTGTGCATATCTTTTGGGAATCCTTCATGTGCATTTCTGTTGACTATAAAACAAAGGATGAGATTACTCAGTCATGGACTTTGATAATATTCAGCTTTGGTCTACATTTCAAAGACATTTTCCAAAAACCATTTATACTCCTTGTTATGGTTAATTTTATGTGTTAACTTTGCTATGCCAGGGTACCTAGATATTTGGTCAAATATTATTCTAGACATTTCTGTAAGTTATATTTTAGATGAGATTGACATTTAAATCAGGACTTTGAGTAAAGGAGAATACTCTTCACAATGTGGCTGGGCCTCATATAATAAGTTGAAGGCCCGACCTTCCTGGAGGAAGCGAGAATTCTGTCAACAGACAAACTTCATACTCTTCTCTGAGTCTCCAGCCTGCCAGCTTACCCTGCAGAATTTGGACTTGCCAGCTTCCACAACTGTACGAGCGAATTTCTTAAAATAAACCTCTTCTTACACATACACATTGTATTGATTCTTTTTCTCTGGAGAACCCCGACTACTACACCCCTACCAGCTAGTGTTTGAGAGGTAGTTTTCCTCCTCCACATTCTGCATAAACTTGGTATTTTCCGTCCCTCATTTTAGCAGTCTGCTGGGTGTAGTGTCACTTGTTTTAGCAGCATGCTATATACAACATAAGACATTTGGCTTTCTTTTGACTTTAAGAACTGTAGATTTTTCTATTTTATGTGTATAGAATCTTTTATGTAATTGCCTTCTAATAATGGATATTTAGATTATATCTAGTTTTTCATTATTATAAATAATGCCGCACTGAAAATATTGCACGTAAATATTTTAAAATCTTGTGTTTCTCTATGCTACATTTCTAACACTGAAAATTTGGTCCCTAAATATACCTGTGTAAAATGATGGTCAATATTTCCAAAGTGTTCTCTACATATATACCAGTGGCAAATAATAATGCCTAACTCTCCACACCATTACCAAGTAAGATGTATTTAAAAAACCCACCTATTTTTTATTTTAATTTCATTTGCATTTCTTTAGTTACTCGCCAGGTTGACTTTTTCAAATAAGTATTAGTCATGTATATTCCTTTTATTAATTTTCTGTTCATATCTTTTACCCACTGGTTCTATCGAGTCAGTTTGTCCCTTTCCAAATCATGACAAGAATTCTATATGCATTATAGGTATTACTGAATGAATCTCTTATGATCCAAATACTTTTCTAGTTTTGTGTGTTTTAAGGAGGCAATGCAGTGTACAGGTTAAGTAAATAGGTTTTGGAATCAACATTTGATTATAAGACTTAGGTTTGTCACTTTCTAGCTGGGTAACATTGGTGAAGTTATTTAACCCCCTCAAAACCTCAGTTTCACAAACATAAACTACAGATAATAGTAGTTTCCCCCGTAATGGAGTAACTGTAAGACTTGTGTTGCATGTAAAGCACCTAGCCATTATCTATCATAGAAAACTGCTTATTATTGTAACTATTTCTCTTGTAACTTTGTATGATATCTTAGGCAGTTGAGAAAACTTTAGTTTTTATATTAAAGTAGTCAATCTTCTTCATGACTTCTCACTCTTATGCCATCCTCTAAGATAATAAAATATTGCTCTTGGTTTTTTTCTAGTATTTACATAACTTTAAGTTCTTCCTTTGGATTATCAAGCCATATGAAATTTATTTTTATATGCTATAGAGATTTACATTTATCTTCCACCAGATAGAGAGCCAAATACTCAAAAATCATTTTTCTAATGATTAGTCATTCCCTCACAGACTTTAAATGTCACCACTTTAATACTAAAATAATATTTGTACTTTGATCTGTTTCTGGACTCTCTTTTATGTTCTCATTGATCTAATTCCTGATTTTTACACTGGCACCTTAGTGTTTACTTTTGTAAGTTTTAAAAATGGCAATTTTTAAACATCTGCTAGGCAACTCTTTTGTTATTCTTTACCGTAGATACTCAATTATTATTCCAAATTTATGCTTTCAAGTAAAATAAAGAATCAGCTGGCAGTCACTCTTCTTATTGATTTTTAGCTCATTTTGATCTTTTAATCTCTTCAGTGATGTTTTGATTTGAAGACTATATGTCCTCTAATTTCTCTGAGAATGCAGAGGTTTTGTTTCAATATTTTCTTTTTTGTAGTTTCTATGAATATGTTTCATATTCTCTCCTTTCTGGTTCTCATTTATTTAGAATGGGGGAGCAGAGCTGCTATCTGTAGCTGCACAGGTTATGTACTGCACAACTCTATGGAGCATCGTTTATAGAGATGCAGTACAAATCTTGCAAAACTGTTAGACAGCAGGCAAAGGATCTGTTGCATGGGATCTTTTATTTATTGAAGAGTTGGCATGGAGTAATTCTTCTTGATTTTCACCTATGGATACCTGGACACTATTCCAATTGTGGCATAATAAACTGAACTAGATAATCATTTGTGTCTTAGTTTATAATATTTGTATAGTCCTTCAGTTATTGTAAAGGGACAGGAGACAAGGATTGTAGCAACTGGTATACGGGACAACTTTAATTCAGAAACATTGTTTCACAGTGCTGTGGCAAAAACTTCAAACTGTTCTCCAAACGGATTTCCTCTTTTATCTGAGTACACACTTGCGCTATGCTGCCCAGCCCCCATTGCAGTTATGTGTGGACACACAAGTTCTCACCAGAGGAATGTGAGCTAAATCATGCGTCATTTCCAGGATGAAGTGGTTAGGAGGCAGACTAGCCTTTTCCACTGTGGTACAATGAAAAAATACATTCGATCTTTGTCCTGGGTTCCTGGCACACCAGCTTTTAAAACCTTTGGAATCTAGTCAGTGATAAATGTCTTTTGTATGCTAATGAGATAACTGGGAGAGTAGGGACCATACATAGTTTCTGGATGGGATTTGGTTGCCAGAAAGACCAAACCTTGATTAAAAGATTAGAACATTCAACCCCACTCCCTGTTCTCTGGGGAGGAGAGAGGGAGATCGAGTCAATCACCAACATCCAGTAATTTAATCAACCATGTTTATGTAATGAAACCTCCATAAAAAATTGTAAAAGATGGGGTTCAGAGACCTTCTAGGTTGGTGAACACACTGAGGTACCGGAGGGTGGTGTGCACAGGAGGTCATGCAGTCTCCACATACCTCCTCCCATACCTGGCACTATGTGTCTCTAGCATTTAGCTGTTCCTCAGCTGTATCCTTTATAATAAATGGGGAATAGTAAGCAAAATGCTTCCCTGAGTTCTATGAGTCATTCTAGTAAATTTAGTAAATTATTAAACCTGAGGAGTGGGTTTTGGGAACACCTGATTCATAGCCAGTCAGGCAGAAGTACAGGTGGCAACCTGAGACTTATTATTGAGTCTGAAAAGTGGGGCAGTCTTGTGGGACTGAGACCTTAACCTACGGGATCTGTCATAGCTCCGGGTAGTTAGTGTCAGAATTGAATTGCATTGCTGGACACCCAATTAGTTTTGGAGAATTGGAGAAGTGGTGTCAAAGGACACCACATCTACCCTTTAGCTTTCTATCTTCTGGATAAATACAGAGGACTCCGAGGCCCCAGTGGAAGGTGAAACCATAAGACAGCCGGAACCTGTGGCCCTAAATAAGGTAGATAATAAACACCTACCAAGAATATTTGCATTAGACTGTTATGTGAGGAAGAAATTGCTTTTTGCTGTGCTAAACCATACAAATTGAGTGCTTGTTATGGGACATGCTGCCAAGTAAAATGTAGAATCAACTAGTCACATCAACATGTGTGATGATGTCTCCCACTTTTCCTTACTGTGTTTTAGTGTCTTTTTTTTTCTGTTACTCGCTTTATTGATGTTTTGAGTCAAATATTATGGGCCCTCTTTAACTTTCCTGAAAATGTAAAGAAGTTTTGATTTCAACTTAGAATAAAACCATAGGATGTTATTAGCAATATCCTAATTAATATTAACACTTGCCATCAAATATAACAAGTTTTAACCGGTATCATAATTCTCCTCATTTTTTACCCTCCTTTAAGCCAAGTAGATAATTAATGGTTCAGTATGAAACTCTTTGGCTCACAATTAGTCCCATTAACTCATAAATCTTTTTTTAGTGAGGTAGCTTTAATTTTTTCATTCATTTTTTTCATATCTGCTCAGTTAATTTTAGTCAACTAATGCCAAATTAATCTGATGGCTAAGCTAACCTTCTTCTAGGAATTGCATGTTTGTATTTCATCCTTATTTTCCTTATCTCCTGCTACTTTCTCCAGTGTAGCCAAATTTTATTCTTCTCCTCCAAATATATCCTGCATGATTTTTTGTCCCTACCTTTGCTCCTGCTATAACTTAGTCTGGAACAATTTCTTTTGCCTTTACCATCCCTGAAAAACTTAACTAATCCTTGTATAGTCAGCTGAAACCCCACTTTCTACAAGAGAATGTTATTAAACTTTTTCTTTCTCACATTTCTTCATGGCTTCAACCATATCACTTTCTTAATATTGCATTATAGCTATTTACATGTTTATCTCCACCTCTAAATTATCTCCTGGAGAGTAGGAAATATGTCTTACTCATTGTGTTTTCTTCATGCCTGCCATGGAGCCTAGAACAGAGCACACATTATGAGACAGGCATTGATTCAATAGTCATGCCAATTAATGTGTTCAATAAATATCATTTGGCCATTTACTATACACCAGACATCTAATAGAAAGGACTGTATTTCAAAGTTACTTTTATGAGTGAAGAGCAGCCCTAGTACCTGACCCACAGTATATTCTCAATAGGTATTTCATGATTGAATGTGGTGATTAGAGGAGGGATTTGCAAACAGCCTGTCTTGATAAAACAACCGTAAATTCTCCTACTCAGCCACTTCCCAACACCAAAAATGTGAAATTTTCTTTGTTATGACCACTCTGATCAAAACATATCCCAAATGTCAAGAATAAATGAGATTGCTGACATGGATGCCAGACCTGGGGTCAGGCAAGGAGAGTGTTTATGTAGAGAAGCAGCATGGAATGGGAAATCAGTTCCAGAGCAGGGTGTAAAGCGTGTTGACATGGAAGGGCAGCCTGGCATGAAATGTCAGAGACCAAGTGGCAGGAGGTGATCCGCACAGAGGGACTCCCTGGCATGGGATTCTGGAACCAACCAAGGAAAGCATGCATATAGGGAGAAGGGTAGGAAGAGTGATGGGAGATTTATTATACCACGGGGCTGATAAAATAAGAAAATATAGTAAGGATAATAGAAAAAACGCTTCTCCCTATCACAGAAGAGAGTTCAAACTATGGAAAGGGAGAAAACCAGGATAAACCCATGGTGTTAGATTGGATTTTGACATATTGGTGTGAAATTATGGACTTCTATGAATATAAATGGGTTTTGAAAATGTAGATGTGTGTGGATACATGTATGTAACTCTATTGACTAAGGGGTTTGGAGGCCTCACTTTAATAGCAGTGAGAACATGTAGTACCTGTGTCTTGGCTTCTTAATATCAGAAAGCAAAGAAGTGCCCACTAAATGATGAAATGTTAAAAGGATACAGAAACTATCTCGAAGGCCATCAGATTTAAGCATCAAAATACATCATGAAAGGAATGTATTATAATCCACTGAATAACATAGGAAACAATAGGTCATTCTGATATAAACAAGAAAGTTTGATGAGCAATGAGGTATTTACATGGTTTCACAGAACCGTTTGACAAAAGTTACTGATTTCAAAGGAAAAAAATGTAACCTCATATTAAAGAAGGGTAGCATAAACTATCTTAAATAAATGATTGAAGTAAATAGTAGTAGTAATGAGACAAATTAAAATCTTGGGTCATCTGATAGGATGCAATGACAAGGACATGACATTATTCTGTAATACATCTGTCAAATTGCATAACCTGAGTCTGGCCATGAGGAAACATCAGATATACCAACATGGAGAGACCTAATGCAAAACGACAACCTGCAATCTTTTTGTTTTTTCTTTTAGACAGGGTTTCACTCTCACTCAGGCTGGAGTGCAGTATCACGATCATGGCTCACTGCAGCCTTGTCTTCCCTAGCTCAGGTGATCCTCCCCAGTAGCTGGGATTATAGGCATGGGCCACTACACCTGGCTAATTTTTATACTTTTTTTTGTAGAGTCGGGGTTTCACCATGTTGCCCAGGCTGGTGTCGAACTCTTGGGTTCAATTGATCCACCCACCTTGGCCTCCCAAAGTGCTAGGATAACAGGCATGAGCCACTGTGTGCAGCCACAACCTATCATCTTTAAAAGTCACGAAAGTCCAGGACTTGGCACTGTTCCAGGTTAAAGGAGACTAAGGAGACATGATACCTAAAAGCTAATACATAATTCTAAGCGGAATCCTTCTGCTAGAAAGGGCATTTAGGAAAACTTAAACGGGATCTAAGGCCTAGATGTTACTGATGTATCACATTAGTTTTCTGATTTTGTTATTTGTATTATGATTATTAAGAAAATATCCTCACTTGTTGGAAACACACACCGAAGTATTCACGGGCTGATAGATGTCAAGTCAGCAATTTACTCTCAAAGGTTTCTGTGCTGTAGTCACTAGTTTTCTGTAAGCTTGAGATTGTCTGAAAATAGAAAATGTATGCCAAAAAAAAAAAAAGAATAAAATAGTCTGTGGAATTTTCTATCATCTTAAAATAAATTAGCAACTTCCATATTCAGTCCCAACTATGCTTTTCCACAGGACTTGCTTACCTCCACTACCTTGAGTGAATTCTTTTATGGCACTTGGTCACACTGGGCACTCTGGTCTCCTCTTCATTACCATTCACTAGACCGATTTTACTTAGATGTGTTTATTTTTACAACCTGCGTTTTAACCACCAGAATAGAGGCGTAAATGCCATAGGCACATTTCAGCACATCCAGTGTTCATGCTGACAGAAATGTGAGGTCAGGTTATCAGAACCCTTAGTAGATGTGATAGTATAATTTGTTTCATTTGTTCCATTGCATTATATTTGATTATTATAAAAGTTTCTATTTGTTATACAAACCAAGTGATATTACATTAGCATATATTTTCTCACAGTCTACACTCTAAAGTCTAAATACATAAAATATATTTTAACTTATTTTGAAAATTAAAACATTTCAAAATTATCAATTATTTCTTTAAATATTGCAAATATATTTAGCCATGAGAAGTGAAAGGCAAATATTGTGATGTATTGGTATAAACACAGTATATTCTGTGTAGGAAACTAAATTATCTGTTAGGGAAAACACAGTATGTTGATTGCCATCTGCCTAGATAAGTAAAAAGCATATAAATCAAGTAACTGAAGGAGAAATGAAAATCAAAGATATTCTTTATATGTATTAGGGAAAGAAATATTATTGCTCAACTATTTGGGTGCTTCCTTTGGAATGGAAGAACTTTTAATATAAATATGTGCGTTATAACTCATCTTGAACTACTATTATTATTAACTAATAATGCAATATTATTGGCACTTCTTTGGTCATTTAATATAGGAGCTAGAGGCATACATTACTGGAACGTAAAATGGGAAATTTGTTTGGCTAGCTTATCTGAGAGTTGCCTACATGCCAGCAGCCCATATACACTGTGACTGTCTAGGATGTATCAGCCTGCTCACACCATGACAACCCATGTGACATTAAAGCAGCACAACATATTTGTCTACAGGTACCATAATGGACCATATCAATCCAACGTGTGTCAGTGTGTATGTGCCATGCCAGTCCATTATGCTGGGACAGCCGCTGTATCAATCTCCATGCAAAACTAATTAA
>NW_012117166.1:1138746-1149845 GCF_000951035.1 Colobus angolensis palliatus
GATGGTCTCGATCTCCTGACCTCGTGATCCACCCGTCTCAGCCTCCCAAAGTGCTGGGATTACAGGCTTGAGCCACCACGCCCGGCCAAAATTTTATGTTAATGCAGACTGTGGACCACAAGAAATGCTAGCATTGTCGGGATCGGCTTACTCAGTAGGTACCCAGTTTCATTCTTGCACAGCTTCACCCAGCACCTAGAACTTTGGCTAGTTGTCTATTATTTGTTATAAGGAGGAGCAGGTAAGAGAGGTCAGTGTAAAAATCACCCCAACTGTATGAAAAATGTTTAAGGCATGCCTCCTTACTGGGATAAATTCTGCAAATCCCCAGCCCCTACTGTAGTTTAGAGGAAAGGAATACACCAGAGAGCAAAAGCCACAGAGCTGCGCCCTCCCAGAACCTCCAGTCCAGCACAGCATCACACAGCTTCAGCAACGCTGGCTATGCACAGTCTGCACACACGGAACAAGCCAGGATTTGCCCGGATAAAACAACACAACATTCTTATGAGACACTTGAGCTGGGCTTTCAGCTCCTAGCAAAGTCCTATGTCAAAAAAGGCCAGACCAAGTTCCAGAATGCCTGACCCCTGGGCAGGTTTTCTCACCCAAGGTTTCCTCTTTCCTCCAGTTTGTTGCTTGCCCTGTTGGGGTCCGAGGAAGGATAATAACAGAGAAAACCTGGATTCTGGTCCCACGTGGGCATCTGTAGGCAAGTCATAGACACTCTGGGACCAGATATCCTCATCTGAAAATAAAGATTTGGACATTACGGCTTCCAGGGTGTCTGTTAGTCAAGAAATATTCTGGGCCTGGCATGGTGGCTCACATCTGTAATCCCAAAACTTTGGGATGCAAAAGCAGGAGGATTGCTGGAGGCCAGGAGTTCAAGACCAGCCTGAGCGACACAGCAAGCCCCCCATCTCTACAAAAAATAAAATAAAAATTAGATGGGTATGGTGGCATGCACCTGTAGTCCCAGCTACCTAGGAGGCTGAGATAGGAGAATGGCTTGAGCCCAGGAGTTCAAGGTTACAGTGAGTTTTGATTGTGCCACTGCACTCCAGCCTGGGCAGCAGAGCAAGATCCATCCCAGCACTTTGGGAGGCCGAGGTGGGTGGATCATGAGGTCAGGAGTTCAAGACCAGCCTGGCTAACGTGGTGAAACCCTGTCTCTATTAAAAAATACAAAAATTAGTTGGGCATGGTGGCAGGTGCCTATAATCCCAAGTACTCGGGAGGCTGAGGCAAGAGAATCGCTTGAACCCAGGAGGCAGAGGTTGCAGTGAGTTGAGATTGTGCCATTCCACTCCGCCCTGGGTGACAAGAACTGAACTCCATTTCAAAAAAAAGAAAGAAGGAAGGAAGGAAGGGAAAGAAGGAGAGAAAGAAGGGAGGAGAGAAAGGAGGAAGGAAAGAAAGGAGGGAGACAGGAAGGGAGGGAGGGAAGGAGAAGGTGGAGGGGAGGGAGGGAGAGAAGGAAGGAAGAAAGAAAAAGAAAAGGAAGGAAGAGAGAGAAAGAAAAAGAAAGGAAGGGAAAGAAGGAAAAGAAGGAGGGAAAGAAGGGAGGAAAGGAGGAAGGAAGGAAGGGAGGGACGGAGGGAGGAGGGGAGGGGAGGGAAGGAGAGAAGGAAAGAAGAAAGAAAATGAAGGAAGAAGACAGAGAAAGGAAGGGAAAGAAGGAGGGAAAGAAGGGAGGAAAGAAAGGAGGAAGAAAAGTGATGGAGAGAGGAAGGGAGGGAGGAAGGGACTGGAGGGAAGGGGAGAAGGAAGAAAGAAGAAAGAAAGAAAAGGAAGGGAGATAGAGGAAGGAAGGAAGGAAAGAAAGAAAGAAAACACTCTCATTCGGCTGGGTGCGGTGGCTCACGCCTGTAATCCCAGCACTTTGGAAGGCCGAGGCAGGTGGATCACCTGAGGTTGGGAGTTTGAGACCAGCCTAACCAACATGGAGAAACCCAGTCTGTACTAAGAATACAAAATTAGCCGGGCGTGGTGGCACATGCCTGTAGTCCCAGCTACTAGGGAGGCTGAGGCAGGAGAATCATTTGAACCTGTGAGGCAGAGGTTGTGGTGAGCCGAGATCGTACCATTGCACTCCAGCCTGGGCAACAAGAGCAAAACTCCATCTGAAAAAAAAAAAAAAAGAAAATGCTCTGAATCTCACCTAGGCTGAGCCCCTGCAGGACCCATGCTTATCACTATTTGTGTCTATGTCCCTAGTCAACCAGGCACCACCAACCCTTAGCTAGTAGCTTCAGATGAATTCCAAATGCCTTGACAAAAATTTTAGCCATGGTCCTCTGGCCTTCTAATCCTTCATGGCTTGCCAAATTAACACGTTCCAGGCAGAAATGGTCTCTTGAAGTGTGTAGGAATTACGATGCTGTTTTTGGAGTCTTGCATGAAAGATACCTCAGGGATCGGAGACCAGGCTCATGTCCTCTCATGCCCTGCAGAGGGCGACCCACTCTTGCAATGGGATTTTCTGTATTGGGAGGGAGTTGCTGTGAAGTGGGCCTCCTTTTTGTGTGACTAACCCCCAGGGCTGGGACAGAAGAGGAATCGAACGGGCATAGTAAATTAAAATGCATTTAAACCTCAGTGCAGCCTTTCAAATGAGGCTCTGCTGCACTCTCCTGACACCCCTCCTCAATTCTTCTCTGAGGTGGCATGGAGGTATCTGATGTTCCTATTTAAATCCCTGAGTTCATACACTGTCCTTCTCTTTCATTTCCTCTTTGAAAGGCACTGAGAACTCAATTCATGGAAAATTGAAAGCCTTTCCAGATATTACTCTTTTGAAAGTGGTTTTGCCAAAAAAAATAACAGCAAATAAGCTCTAGTAAGAATGAGATTCATTTAGCTCTTGTTGCCTTTGACCTCAGAAGAAAACACCTAACCGGAAGCCCGGAAAGTCACAGTTAAAACAAATATATAAATTCATTTTGAACTAAGAGTCTTTTTTTTTTCCTCCAGCACTAGAATTCCTGCAGTAGAACAGGTATATTTATATATATATACTGCATATACCTTGAAAGTTCAGTATATACTATGACAGCCTTACATGAACCATAGCAGCCATTTTACTTGAGCGGGGATTGAGTGGGGGAACATTTGGTGCCATTCTACATGTATTATGACAGCCCAGAGGATGTTAAACATCTTAGCAGACCAGAATGCAATGTGACAGCTCAGCATGTGGCATCCTGCTTGTATTCTAACAGTCTGTGTACACTGTGGTAGCCCAGAGTTTATCAGCCTGCATGCTCCATCACAGCCACCACATACTGTAGCAGCCCAGCAGGAGCCACTCGTCATGTGCAATGACAAGTATAGAATTGTAATCACCCAGTTTGTGGAAGTCTACATGTACCAGAACCATCAATACATATTGTGACAGCTTATAATATATCAAGCCCTTCATTCTAGCAATGCAATGGTGTGGTATCTTTTTGTGTGTGCATATATGTGTATGCTTAACTTACCTCGATTGATTTTAGCTGCATTTCTTTCCATTGCTTATGTTTTCAGTTCCTCACTTTCTGTTCCCATTTGCTTCAAGTGTTTATGTCTTTCCTATAATCTAACTCAGCATTTGCCTTTCTCATTCCAAGAGGTTGCAACAGCCTATTGACCAGCTATCTCTTAAATTCTTTTATTGAACTAAGATGCAGAATGAATAAGTAAATAAATAAGGTCATTTGGAGGCTGACAGATTTTATAGTCTAGTCTCCCGTCCTCTTTTTTGAATGTCTACAATTATAATCACACACACACAATGGCACACACATCACATGTTTTAAGACCCTTAAGATTTCCCATTGCTATAGAAACAGCTTAGCATCGCTGCCATTGTCTTCCAAGTTTTTCCCAACTTTTCTCTCTAACTCATTTTGTATTATACTTTTTCCCATTCCATGAACAAAGCCCTGAACTTTCTTACCCCTGGACCTTGGTTTGCCCTCTGTCCTTTGGGTACAATTTACATCTCTATTCTCTTTCAAAGTTTGATATCTCTAACTGTTACTGTTAATTTTCCTTTTCCATTGCCTCAAATATCTGGGTATCTGAGAGTCAGAGGAGTTGTATTTCACTAGGGGGATAGAGCTCATATTAGTTGGTCCTACATGTGCCCTCACATTTTAGAGGTATATTAGTCCAGGACAATATCTTCTAACAAGTGACATCTCCTTTCAACCTTCAGTTTGAAAAGGGAAGATTTCTCTACCCAAATATACCTATTTATAAAAGACATGTAAAATTTACTAAGATTATTTTATCAATTCATAACATGAGGAAACTGAATGGTTTCATCTACTTCAAATCACTGGAATAAGTTTTTTACAATTTCCCTATCCCTTGGAAGAAATCATTACTATTCGCAAGTTTTGTATTGGATAATCAATATTTTCTTAAGGTAATGAGAAAAATTTCTATTATAATCAAAGGCTCATATTTTAATGAAGTTCAGACTCTATTAGTCATTTTTAGTGTTTTATTCAGCCAACTAATACATTTGAATTTGAGCCCCACCACTTAATATCTCTTTGAATGTGGGGAAGGTCTGAGCCTCAGTTTCTTAATTTGTACCATAGGGAAGTTGATAAAACCTACCTCATAGCATTGTGAGAGTTAAATGATATTATTCATGCTCTCAACAAATACTTATTGAGTACCTGCTAGAAGCCAGTGTTAAGTGCATCAGATATACTGATGAACATAATAAGAAAAGGAATTTCCCACCCTCAAGAAACTTGTAATTCTAGTAAATAGTAATCATTATAGTGTAACATAAGTGTTATGGTGACACAGAGCAAGTTAAGAGGGTCTGTGAGTTCTGGGATGAGGGTGGGGAGGCTACCACTGAGAAAGTGACATTTCAACAATCTTGAAAAATGTACTGACTAAACAGACAAACAACTGGGGGAAGAGTGCTGTAGGCATGGGGAACAGCCAGCAGAAAAACCTGAATTTTCAAGAAACCTTAACCTTTTCATTCCTTGTTCAAGGAATGACAAGGAGACCAATGTGGCTGGAGTAGAGTAACTACAAAGAAAGGTAAAAGACAAAATCAGAGGGTGGCAGAGACCCAGATCAGGTGAGGTGTTATTGGTCATTGCAATAATCATGGCCTTACTCTCAGTGAGAGAAAATAACATTGGAGAGTTTTGAACAGGGGGAGGACATGATCTCATTTAAATTTCAAAGGATATGCATTGACCACTGTGGCTGTATTGAGATTGAATAGCAGAGAGACAAGGGTGAAAGCCTAAAGGCTAGCTAGAAAGCTAATCCCAGTGGAGATGATCATCAAAGTGAACGTAGAGAAAAGTAGTCAGATTCTAGATATATGTTGAACACAGATGTTCAAGGATTGATTTACCAATGGATCAATGTGTACTATGAGAGAAGGCAGTCAATGATGACTGCAAGGCTGGAGCTTGAGCGATGGAAGGATGCCCTTAGTTGGATGGTCTAGAACACAGGTGGAGCAGAGAGGGCTGGGCAGAAAGAAGCCTCAGTTTTGGGCATGATAAATTTAAGGTGCCTATTTGACATTCAAGAAAAAAGGTTGAAAACGTAGGATATGAGTCAGGAGTTCAGGGGAGATGTCTAAACCAGAGAGAGAAATTTAGGAGTTTTTCCTTTATAGATGATATTTAAAGCCATGAGAGACAAGTCCCTAAGGGATAGAGAATAAACAAAGCAAAGTCCATGGCCTGAGCCCTGAGGTGCTATAGCATTAAGAAATCAGGAGAGGAGGAAGCACCAACACAGGATGCTGAGGAATGGTGAGGAGCATGGAGGGAATCCAAGAGAGGGAAGCCAAGTGTCCAATCCTATGGGCTAGATGTGAAATTAAATACTGGTTCAAATGGAATCAAATATGAAATTAAACATTGAGTTATTAGATTTAGCAATCATGAGGTCATTACTGATATTGAAAAGTGTTTTGAGGGAGTGGTGAAAGCAGTCTGACTGAATTTGAGAGAAAATGAAAAAGAAGAATTATATATAGCAAGTATACACAACTCTTTCAAAAAGTTTTGCTGTAAGCTGAGCAGGAAAATGGCACAGTAACTGGAGACAGAAAGTAGGTTTGATTTTTTTGTGTTTTTTTTTTTCAATAGGAGAAATGATACTATGTTCACAGGCTGATAAGGAAGCTCCAGTAGAGAGGGAAATTGTTATTTCAGGAGCAAGAGGGAAGAATTGCTAAAACTTTGTTCTTGGGTGACAAGAAAGGGGTGGGATCTAGCACATCTACTGGTATTCTTGAGCCCCACTCATACAGGCTCCCAAGAGCGAGTCATTAGCGTCTCTTACCAACCCCATGTTCAGTGACATCATGTTGTCAGCTTGTAAGAGGTCGAGGTGGGATAATTTATACCACATAAATTGGCAAATACTACAAATATGGACTTTTTTTATCCTAAAAGAGTAGGGTGTTAAACATTTATGAGGATATCACTGAGTCCATCAGTGAGAGCACTGGCCTTAGATAGACACAGGAGATATCCATCTATACGAGAGAAAGAAGAGGAAGAATAAAGACATAGGTTGTGGTAGATGGATAGATAGATAATAACATGTTGCTTGTCCCAGTGGCTGGCACACAGTCAGTGATTAATGATTATGTTTACCAGCTAATTCAATCATACCACATTACCTCTAGCTGCAGCAAGGCTTCCAGACTATGTAGCACAGGACTAAGACTTTAGACGCAATGACTCATTAGTTTATTCATTCAATAAACATTTATTGAGTATTTCTCTTGGGTGCTTAAAATTATATGATAGATTCAAGTAAATAAATTCAATAAATATTTGGTAAGAAATGGCAATAAACAAAGTATTTTAGTGGGTGTCACAAAGGAGCAAAGATGAATCCTAAAAAATGATTAAATTTATACATCATTTCTAAAACAAATAAGTATACATTATGTGGTATAAACCAAAATAACAGTCAAAATGATTATAGCAGAACTAAATCTATTATATATCATTTTGTGAAATTTAGGCTTATGACAAACATCACATACAAGTATGCATTTTTTCCCCAGTAATTCACTAAGAATCAAATTTTATCCAATTTGAGAATGAGAACTACAGAAGAAATCTAGGAGTCAGAAGAAAATTTGATACCAATTGTTCTCTAATCCTTATCTCGCTGGAATTGTCTTTAGGATTAGGAAACATTGTTATACCATTTTTGAAGTTCATTGAGTTCATTTCTCTAATCACATCATATTTTTGTTCTTCTATATCATTGACCTCTACTTTGAAGAGGTAGAAGATCTTCTCCCTCTACCCATATTTTTTGACCAAGAGGTCAAAAAAGACCAGCGTCTGACCAAAGACCAAAAAAGACTCTGGTCTTTTTTGACCTCTTTTCTCTGCACAACATTCCTGGGTAATCACATCTATGTAATTGCAGTTTCGAGTATCATGTATATGCAGACAAATAATAGTGATATCTTCCACTTTATAAATCTCCTGTGTGCTAGAGCTGTACATCCCAACCAGCCATTCAATATCTCTCTCATGATGTCTCATAGGTATCTTCAATTTAGCAGGTTCACCTCCTAGAAACCAAGGAATTATCCGAGTTTTTCCTTTGTCTCCCGACTACATCTGCTCCGACATCCATTACATCAGTTCGTCCTTCAATAGTCATTGACACAACCAATTTCTGAGTTCAGCAATTACAGTTTTTACCGGGGTTATTGCTAATAGTCTCCTGTTTGGTCTTTCTGCTTCCAGTTCTTTTTCCCTATCATTGAAACTGTTTTTCTAAGATACAGATGTGATTAAGTTAAATTTCTTCTTAAAATTCTGCAACTGTATCTATCCTGAGGATATACTGTAATACTTGATGAAAACATTAATGCAGGTACAAAGATGTTAATCATAGTATAATATTAGTGAACAATGGAAATGACATAAATTTTCAACAATAAGGGAATGGTTATGTTCATAATAATGTATCAATTCACTGGAATATCCTGCAGCCAACAGTAATAATTTTCCAGGAAACTAAAGTGGGCTGATCCTAAGGGATGCATATTGGAGCTAGCATAAATTTATATTCTCATTTCTATAACCCACACAGACTTTCTCTTACTTAACACACCAAGAAAATTGTTTCACGCTTATGGTGATCATATGTAATTTCAATAGGCCTCAGAAACCCTGCCTATCTTATCCCAATTTAAATATAAGTAGTCACATATGGCAATCACCAACCTTTTGTTGCCTGTTGCTCTTGCTTTCATCATCTCTGATTTTTGTCTCCTGCATCCATACCCCAGATTTAGGACAGCTACTCTAGCTCTCTTCAGAGTTCCCACCTGAGCCTTGTGCATGCCTTTGGTTTTGGTGCCCTCTGCCTCCTAGATTTCTGAGTAAAGATTTGTTTGCTCCAGTTCCTAGTCCTATGTACAGTGCATCTTCAGAACTTACACCTGGCGTTCTGAATTCCAGGCTTCCCACATGTACTTGAGGCAATGGATGAGAAATGGCCACTGTCTTATTACTGCAGTGGAGAATGCAGCACAATCATATGAGAATGTGAAGTTACGTGAACAGGAAACTGTTGTCACTACACAATTGATAACCATGGAGTTTGAATCTATGACATTCACAAGGACTACCAAGAAAAATATTCCCTCACCCAGTCTCCTTCCTAAGATTGATTTGAGGTGAATGGGGTAAAGAGATGGGGAGGAATCTTCATAAGAAATGCCCAGGCTTTCTCCTGCATAGGTGACTTACGGTTTGTAGGAGCCCAGAAAGACTTTCTCTTGCTGTCTGCTTATCTAAGGAGAGTGGGTGATCTACAGCCCTAGTAAAAGAAAGGAGTCCCTTTTACTGAGATGCACAGGAATTGGAGATGCAAGTAATACATTTGACAGTCCTATATCCCAGGACATAGTGAATGCTAATAAAAATAATCAATAAATGTTTCTCTCTGACAGGGTAAAAATAAAGAAGTTGGAGCCTTCTTATATTCTGGCATTTATCTTGTTAGTTTGACATTTGGAAGGAAACTTCTCTCTGTTGTAGGTTGAGGAAAATACCTCTTTTTTCCGTAACTATAGACCTTAATGCCCAGTGAGGGCAGAGAAGGCGTGTTCTACCCACCATATCCCAGAGTCTAGCACAGCCTCTGGGACATAGGTGACAATAGATATTTGTGGAATGAACTACATAATAACTGCTTATTTGCCTCATGACCTAATCCTATTCCTAGATTGCCACTTAATGTGTGACGGTTTATTCCTCAGCACAGACAGATATACTCTTCCCTGAGTGTAGCATTTATCAGGCAGGATGATTCATTTTGGCCATCTGATTCTCCATGTGGCCAGGGCATCAGTCACCTCTTTAGTCCATGATGATCAGGCTTGTTCTAAGTTGCCAATGGTCTCTTCATGGCCAAATCTAACTATATTATCATACCTTTCAGCCACACATCACACTAATCCTCTTTCTTGAAATCTTTCCATACTTTCATTTTAAAAATTATATGTCCCTGGCCCAGATCTCCCTCAGATTGAGTTCCATATATCCATTTAATTGTCTAAGAAGTACCTCAAATTCGTGGTGTCCAAATTGAATTTATATTCATTCCCAAACAAGCTCCTTGTACTGTATTTGTCATCTCAGTTAATTAGCTGGATTAATCAAGTTGTCTTTATTCCCCCTCTCTTCAATTGAATTCAAATTTCTGTAACTCTTTCTAGTTTTCTACCAGTTTACTTGATTTAAATGGACATTTTAAGGCTATATTGTTTTCTGGCAGTGTTAAGGATTAGATAATGTTTGTTTCTGTCCCTTCAATGACATAACAAAAGTAATAGCAATGATGATAATAGATGATATTTGTTAAGCACTTATTATATACTAAGCACTCTTCTAAACTATATATGTATAATATATATAACATACATATATAAATTTATTCTTCAAAACATCTCTATGAAGCAGATGCTATTATAAATCTCATTATACTAAGAAGGAAACTAAGGCACAAAAGGTTAATTAATTTGTCTTTATTATAACAGCTAGAAAGGGATAGAAATATCAGTTAAGTTTGAGAGCCTGCATTCTTACATTGCTATTCACATTTTAACTCTATGTTAAATCTTACATTGTTATTCACATTTTTGTTACATTATGTCCCTTATATTTAAAGAATTATTTCTTAACAATTCCTGCATATATTTCAGGACCATAGTATCAAGTGTTACTTAAATTGAATTACCACTAGTCTCATTGATTGCTACTGTTTCTTGTATATTAAAACGTTGCCATCTTGAGATCTTTATGCTAATGTAATCTTCATTTGGCTAGAGTACTTTGATGAGTTTCTTTTTCTTATCAGAAAGGAAGTATGCATGTGATACTTTCTGAGAGATTGCATATCTAAAAATATAAATTTCTTGCTCTCATGAATGAACAAAATTTGATTGGATATGGTAATGCATAATTGCCATCTCTTTCCCTAAAAAAATCCACAGATACTGTTTCATTGTTACTGTATTTCCAATATCATAAATGAAGATATTTGTACCAATCTGAGTCTCCTCCTTTTTAGGTAATTGCTCTTTTCTATATGGAAGCTTTTATGACTTTAGTTTTTGATTCCAGAATGTCACCACGATGTGTGTAAGCGTATGTAGATATTTTCCAATGATCTTGCCAAGTATTTAGGTTTTCAGCTCAGATAAATTCTCCTCCAGTTCAATTTTCATTGCCATGTCTTATCCACAAGCTTTTTCTTTACTTTTAACTTACCGTTGTTTAGAAATTAGAACACCAGGATTTGTCTACTTGAGTTTTCTCATAATTTCTTTTTGTTTTCTTGCTCTGTACTCATGGGGAGCTATTTGTTTCAAATATTTAAATGCTTAATGCAGGTTTTCGTAGCATACATTCTTGTTTATCATCTCCATTGATTCTTTTTTTATTTTGGCGAATACAATTTTTTATTGAAACACACTTTCTTATTGTCATTTTTTTCTTTATTATGGCAGCTGGCTATGTCTTATCAATGCAATATCCCATTAATATCCCAGATGACAGAATTTAGAATTC
>NW_012117166.1:1156095-1206396 GCF_000951035.1 Colobus angolensis palliatus
ATGTGCTTATCCTTTAATCCATCTTCCTTTTAACATCTTTTTATTAACCTAGAGTTGCAGTTATGTTCGTTTGGTCCCTCTCTAACAAGGGAGTTTTCCAATGATGACAATTTGGCTGTAATTTTCCTTCAATATTTACTGGGTTGCCTCAGTAGCAAATTCAGCTTAGGTTTCTATCTGCTCAGAATTCTAAATATCTTATATGTTTTATTTTCTATTTTTCCATTTTGAAATTATGAAAGTACATTTATTTATCCCTAAGAATTAACCTTCGTCTACATTCATCTTCCCCTCTATGGGCCACAGATTATTCATGTAAAACTTACCAACTGGCCATCACCCCTATAGATTGTTTCCTCGGACAACACAGTCAGATTAGAAATGATATGAAAGCATAACTCACTTCTGAAAAACAGCTCCTATATAAGGGAAAGGATGTTCCAAATATATCAGCAGGAGCAAGACATGGTGGTATGAGAAAGATGATAGATTCTGGAATGTGCAAAATATCTGGTATGTCTGCAATAAGGCATGGCAAAAGATAAAGCTAGAGACCTGGGCAAGGGCCAGATCATGAGATTTTTAATAGCATGGCAAGGATTTTTGAACATTATCCAGAAAGCAATCAGAAATTGGAGGCTTTTAAGGAAGAAGCAACAAGATTAGATGTGTGTTGTAAGCAAATCATTCTGGTAGCAGTGTGGGAAATGAATTGGAGGAGGGGAGAATGCAGTGAAGAAACCCATTAGGAAGCTATTAAAGAGGTTTAGGTGAGAATTTATGAGGCCTCTACTAGAATCAGTAGCAATGTAGAGAATAGTGAAGAGATTTGAAATTACTTAGTAAGTAAAGTAAACAGATTTGCTGTTAGATTACACAAGGGATGAGAAGAAGCAGCCAGAGCCTAGAATGGCTTATTAATGGGTGTGCCTGCTAGTGCCATTACCCGAATCAGGGAAATGGGAAAGAAATTGAGTGAAAGAAAAAGAGACCATATTGTACCTACCTTATCTAAGACATTTCAGAGCAAATGTCCAAAGATGTCCAATGTCTACAACCATAGATCACACATATATAGCAAGATTATTCAGTAAAGACATATGAGCCAGATCTATACATATGAATATTAATAGCATATTGTTGATATGTAAAAAAGGATAATAAAACTAAATACAATTTTTGTGTTATTAGTATGGTCTAGATATTATACTGGTGTTTTAAGGAATAGAGAAGAGTCTAGAATCTAAGGGACAAGAGTCAGAGAAGTAAACAGAACATTAAGAGACTGTGAGGTCCAAAAACAGTGGTGAAAGGAGAGGAGGGGGTATAGAAGTATAGAATAAAGTCCTATTCTAGAGATGTCCAATAAGTTGAAAACTAAAAAATGTCATTTGACTTTGACAATTAGAAAGTTACTAAAATTCTCATTCAAGAAAAGGACAGACAAAGGGAATGTAAGAGTTCCAATCTCTTTCCTGAGAATTGCTTTGACTTCAGTTAGTCACCCCTTGAACAAGTTTTAGAGGAAGTATCTGAAATTAGACCAAAGTATCAGAAGAAAATGTGTGGTTTGTTATTGTCAGAAGTGAATAGAGCTATATTCCAGAAAGGATAAACAAATTCTGGTTCCTACAGAGCAGGTTGAGGCAAATGAGGAAATGAGGAGGCCGCCACACTTACGCATAAGACAAGATGGGCAAGGCTGAGGTACCAGCATGTGCTTGAGTAAGATGACTTAGAGGGAGGAAGAATGAATGTAGGGATGCCAGCCTGTCTCATCTGGATCCGCCTTCCAGGAGCGAGGCACTCATTCTTCCAGCTGCCAGGAAGGTTGGATACTGGTTGCTAATGGCTGAGTCCCTCCTAGAAATTGTCCTTGTCAAAGGTTATGCTCCCTACCCATTGGCAACCTATATTTAATGACTAGTTGATGCAGAGGTATCAGGACCCAGCTTCCTTGCCTCAGTTCAAGACATCTCCAAAGGGCCATCTCAGCTTCAGAATTCCCATGAGACTGGCTGAAACATCAGTGCCACTGCATCTCACTTTAAGCATTCCCTCATCAGAATCCAGTTTCCTTCTTACTCCTTTGTATGGATTATTCCCAAGAACAGTCTTCAACAAAACTCCTGCATCAAATCTTGATTACAAAGTCTGTTTCTGGGGAACTTAACCTGAAGGGGTATATATATTATAATCACCTTTATGCTTCTCATATTTGGATCTAGCTACAGGAAAGGTCTTGATTTCATCATTTAGAGGACTTATCAAAAGACTCCAAATGAGAAGTCAATATGATATAATTTTTTTTTTTTTTTTTTTTTTTGAGACAGAGTCTCGCTCTGTCACCCGGGCTGGAGTGCAGTGGCCGGATCTCAGCTCACTGCAAGCTCCGCCTCCCGGGTTTACGCCATTCTCCTGCCTCAGCCTCCCGAGTAGCTGGGACTACAGGCGCCCGCCACCTGGCCCCGCTAGTTTTTTGTATTTTTTAGTAGAGATGGGGTTTCACCCTGTTAGCCAGGATGGTCTCGATTTCCTGACCTCGTGATCCACCCGTCTCTGCCTCCCAAAGTGCTGAGATTACAGGCTTGAGCCACCATGCCCGGCCAATATGACATAATTTTAAGGCAGTAGTTCTCAACTAGAAGCAGGAGTTGGAGATAAGGAAAGTATATTCTATAGCTGTACCTACCTGTATCCACCTTTGATACCTTTCTTCCCCAAATTCTGACCTCATATCACCCCACGACCTCCTTGAGAAACACTGTTCTAAATACTACTGAATGCCCATTGTCATGGACCTGTTTTGAGGGGTCACTGTAGATAGAATGGCCTGTGAGCAACAGTAGGTAGTTGCTACAGGCAAGGGGAAAGGCACTGGAAGAACTAAGTTTTGTGGGGGTTTTTTGAGGAAACACTTTAGTATATTTATATTCTGGATGAAAAATATCAGTGGAAAGAGGAGTTATGAATTCTAGCAAATAGAAGAAATAAAATAATAAGAATAATTAATAATTAATTTACAGGGCTTAGTTGGTATGGGGTCTTGTCATATTCCAACCAAGCCCTGCAAATTAGTCTCCAGTAGACTTATCTCCACAATCATCGAACTGGACTTATATTAAGCATCTTTAGAGTTAGAGTTCCCATACCTAAACCCTCTAACCTCTAAGACCAAAAGTTGATAATATCTGACAGAGGTTTCCAATGCTCTTCTGATGCACTTCTAAATGTCTTGGTTGTCCTGGATCTTAATTGCTGTGGATCATCAGGAGAGCAAGTTTCAACCTATTTAGGGAATCCTTATGACACTCTATACCTCTTGCCTATAGCTTTCCTGATGGCTTGGGTAGTTTTATAGTTGCTATCATCCCTTTTAAATAGAAATCCAAAGGTTAATAAGTGCTTTCATATCTAACAGATAAATATGAGCTATAATTATGATGAAACAAAACTGGAAGTCAAGATAAATGTTCTTATCAGTGAAGGAAGCATATGCTCAGGAATGATCATGCTGTAAAGTTTCACTGTAATTAGAAATTGCTCCTGGATGTTGACACTTACTTCTGATTTCCAATGGGAGAATAAATTGAGAGGAAGGGATGGAATATGAAAGAGGAGGGAAAAAAGAAAAACAGAGGTGTTACAGAATGCAATTTGAAGGCTAATATATACATTTGGTAATGCTTTGGGGGAGGAAAGCAAATGGCCCTGTTAAGAAATGATTGCTTTACAGCTTGAGGGCTATTAACAAGATATGATCTGAGATGCAATGCTCCTCGTAGGTCATAAAGATGACTACATACAGGAGCTGATCATTAGAAAAATGATTAAGACTATTATTAACGTATTACTCAATTACTTATTAATTACTTTAAAATGTGGCTAGAAATGAGGCAATTAGGAGTTCACAGTCCTAATTGGTATTTGACATCACAGAGTGTGAATTGATGAGCACCAGCTGCTCTGACATTTTGCCTGGTGATCAGCTACTGAGGAAGCAGGCTGTAAAGCAACACTCTATCATCTCTCTTTTCACAGCATGGCCACGCTCAGGGAGGCCAGATGTTTCCCCTGGACGAATGAAAAAGCACTCACACTTCCATTCGACTAGAGAGCTGTGAAGTCAGTAGAAAGTAAGAGGGAAGCTGTGTTTTGGTCTTTCCCATGGTGGACACTGGAACTAAAGCTGCAGCCAAAAACATGGGGTGATTTTAGGTATGGCTGCTTTCAAAATTAAACTTTTTAAATTTTAGGTAGTGGGTTATTAGCCAACCAGGCACAGAACAAATACTAATACTACAGCCTTCTGGCTCCTCTTGCCTGTAGAGCAAGACACTCAAGACACCCTCCATTCAGGTCTGCAGAAGGCATTTTGGGGTCTTTTGATTTTGTGTCTGTCATCTTTGTTAAAAAGTGAAGATATTCAAGGAAGCGACCTCTTCCCATGCACTTCCCAGGGCTTTTCCCCTCCAAATAGATACCTTTATGTTTGTGTGAATATATTCTAACCTATTATACATCTTCTCACATTGCTATGTATGTCTTTTTATCTTTCCTCCGTGGTGCCTTCAATCATACGCTTTGAAACAGGAGGAACAACTCTCATCATATTACAGCTATAGAGAGTCTTCTCATGTTCAGTAGTCGGCAAAAATAATGACCATCTTTCCCAAAACATCTAGAGTTGGCTGTTTTATCAAAAATGACTTTGGATCTTACAGGAAAATACAGAAGATGAAAAGCAGTGTGTCAAAAAGGAGAGGAAGTAGGCATGGGAGGTAGAGGGAAATGAAAAAAGGAATTGAGAAAAGAGGCAAACAAAGAAGCAGAGGGGAGTGCAGGGAAAGCAAAGCAGTATAAAGAAAATTTTAGACATATAAGAAAAAGCAGGGCCATCTCCTTGTCCCCATCCCAAGGCATTTTCCTCTCTAAATATTTGAGGGAAGGATAAATTTGCCTTGTATCCACTTCCAGGCCAGTTCATGCTGAAGCCTTCTCTGTTATCATCTAATTTCTAATACCTACTTTTACGTATGCCTTAAGATGTCTTTGCTCTGAGACCATCACCTGGAGCTTTGGAGCTGCCATCTGCATCACACTGGCATTGTTGCCACCATGCTGAGCTCCATGGAAGAATGATTCAGAGAATGAATGCCCTTTTCCTTTGAAGTTCCACCTTAATTTACCAGAGAATCACTAATGAGAGGAAGTTCAAGTAACCGAAGTTTAGGAATAACTAGAGAGAATTTTTTGTGGATGTGTGGTACCAATTAGCTTTGTTGCCCAGCATCTCTTCCTCTTTGTCTGGTAATGGCATCTCTCTTCCACTTGGGAAAATGCCCCATCCCCATTCCACTTGGTCTGGTAGAATACTGTCACAGTGCCTTCTCCTCCTGGCAACACACTCTATGGGTTTCAAGCAGACACATGACCCTAACAAGGAAATCAGAACCCTTTCTTGAGATTGATATATGGGAAAAAGCATCTATCCTTCTACTGAAGTTACTAAACTCAGACAGTATAAACCTGGAGCTTCTGGCAACCATTTTCCCTAACTGCCTAAAAAACATCCATCTACACTTGGAGAAAATGAGGCCAAGTAGCAGCACTAAAAAGTTGGGAGGAGGAGGAAGAAGTGGAAGAGAAGAAGGGAGTGGGTGAGAAAGGGGGAGAGAGAGAGAGAATCTAATAAAGAAAGAGAGGCAGAGACAGAGAGAGGGAATCTAATAAAAAGAGAATAGAGAGAATCTAGTAAAGAGAGAGAGAGAGACAGAGACCATGAGACAGACAGAGAGAGAAAGGGAAAGAATCTAATAAAATTACCTAGGCCCCAGGGTCCAGCCTGGGGAAGCCCCAGGAAGCTACTAACCCATGGACTTTTGTTTGTTTGTTTTTGTGGGTTTTTTTTCCCCAAGAGAAAAGTTTTAATACGATCAGAGTCTGAAAAGTACAAGCAGAAGGTCACGTTAACTCACAGGAAATAGGTACAGGAATTTTCAATTAAAGATAAATTTGGGATTTTACAAGCAAATAGGATGACTTCAGTGCATATGATGACATTAAAAACAGGGGACAAGTTGAAATTGACATTTTGTTCCTAATGATTTTCTTTTTCCCTCTAGATTTCTATTCGTAAGCTTCACATACTCTTCCCTTCTCAGACTCTTCTACCTGAAGTATGACTACCTACTACAGAGGCAACTGTAGTAAATATGAGTGTCAGTCAGCAGACTTAACTGTACAAGGAATATGTTCATTTTCGATAACTCAATCTAATTTCTGTTTGAGCCTCCATTCCTTCAGTGTAGCAGAAATTTATCTCTGTCAATTTGGAGAATTTCCCCACCCTTCTCAGGGTTGCACCTAATTTCTGGAGGATGTTCCCAGGGACAAGGGATGGTGCATGGGAGTATAGTGTTTGACTTTGGTTTCTGATCATCATTTTTCCATTCCTGTCTAGGGCATCCAGTGTGACGGCCAACACTGGGAACACACAAGAAAACCCCCACCACTCCAGCTCCCATGGGGCCCACCCTCTCAATATCCATCTCCTAGATGCACCTCAAAAATCATTTCTCTTCCTGGCTACTCTTGCTCTTTCTCTTTGATCCAAGAATCTACAGACCTGTCCAAAGCTTGAGTAATCTCTCCTTCCCATCTGACACTTGAATGGGTGAGAGAGAAGGGGAGGTAACCCACTTTTTATTTACTGTAAAGTATTTCATTATACAACTATAAACATATCAAGTTTTATTCACCTATTCTCTTTGTAGTACACATTTCTGTTGCTGTCAGCTTTATATTATCTTATTTATATTAAACAATAAATTAATTACTTTCATTAACCATGTTTTGTGGTACATACATATAAGAATTTTTTCTAGTTTGCACATCTAGAAGTGGACTGTTAGCTCATAAAGTTTGCCTAGTTGTAATTTTGCTGGCAGCTACCAATTTCTCTCTGAAATTGTTATGATAATGTGTGCTCCTACCAGTAATATATGAGAATTCTGTTTCCCCAAATCCTTGCAAATAATTTATATCATCAGAAATTTTAATATTTGCCTATTTGAAGAGAGGAAAAATGACATTGTGTTGTTGCTTTAGTTTGCATTTCACAAAATCCAAGTGAGGCTGAACATCTTTTCACAGTTTGTCGCTCCTTTGGATTTCTTTTTCTATGAACCTTATAACCCATAGCTATTTTTTAAATGTTTTTTCTTAGTGACTTACAATTTGTAATTGACATAATAATTGTACGTATTTATAGGATAGAGTATGATATTTTGATACATATATACAATGTGTAATGATCAAATCAGTATAATTAGCATATCCATCACCTCAAACATTTATCATTTCTTTGTGTTGGGAACATTCAAAATTCTCTCTTCTAGGTATTTGAAAATATACAATAAATTATTGTTTATTATGGTCATCCTAAAGTGCTATAGAACACTAGAACTTATTCTGGTTTATTAGTAAGTAGCATGTTTCTAACCTTTTCGTATAAAAAAGATTTAGATAAGTGTGTGGTAACTTCTTAGAATGTAGGGAGAGTAGAGGGAAATACAATGAGAAAAACACAGGGAACTCACATTCTTTCCAATTCTCTCACAGAAGCAAAAACAAGATAACCATTAGTAGGTCAACAAATTACCCTGGTACACACTTTGTGGTGTTCTTGCAGGGGTCCTTAACTTTTCACATGTTCCTTCTAGTCCGTTCTCATTTTGTGTGCCATTCAAACTTCTACACATCTTTGCAAATTTAGCACAAATATCATATTTTAAAAGAATTTATTAAATAAACTCTCCTTTGCCTCCCAAAGCTTCTGAAACCTGGTCCTTAGCTCACAGTATTGTAATATTCTCTGCATCTCTGCATCTCTGCTCAAGCCTCTAAGGGCGTTGAGGGTAAAGACTATGCCTCATTTATCTCAATTTTCCCAGTGGCTAGGATCATTAGAAGGGATTCTCACTACATGTTGAATGACTGGCTGACAGAAGCTGTTTTGACTGTAGGAAAAATAGTATTTTAAAATTCTTGCCCAGTGAATCAGTGACTAAAAGGTCAATGAGGAAGGTTAATTTTGTAATCTTTTATTAAACATATCTTTCATAAATTGTAAAGTTTCATTTGGGAAATCTAGTACACCTATATAATATGTATATAGCACCTGTGCACTAGTGCATCACACACAGACACACACTGTATTGTAGAAAAAACAGCAAAATCTTGGAGTGGGGGGAAGTAGCTTATGATAGCGCTTCCTAGACTCCATCTCAGAGCTTATTTAAAAGAAGCAATTTATTCTTTTCCAGGCCTCAGCACAGCTTTCTGCTAACTTGAGCTCCTGGGCTGGTAACACATCAGAGAGAAAGGAAGGTGTCATTTAGCAATGTGGCTGCTGCTGATGACACAATCATCTTTCATGAAAAATGTTAGCTCCAGGGGAGGGCTGCCTATTAGAGCAAAAAGATGGGAAGTTAAGAGAATTGGTTGCTAGGTTTTCTTTGTGGGGAAGCAAGCTAAATTTTTTTGCTGAGTATGAGAAAAATGTAACCTATTTATTCTGACTAAGATAATACTAGAAAAGAAGAGGTTGAAAACCAGAAATACAGATCTTGAGAGGTACAAGGACTGTAAAGTCACCAGCAAAAGGCACCTGACTGTTTTGCTGACCCTTTATATACTGGGGACCTAACAACGCCTGGCAGTAGTAAATGCTTGTTGTATTTGTTGGATGACTACATAAACTCCTGTATTCTACTAGTATCCCCTTACCCTTCTTCAACAATTATTTAATTATTATAAAAACACAATATTCTTAGTATTTTCAAAACTGCAAAAAAGAAGAGAATAAATGAAAAGCCATCCATAATCCATTCGTAAAGATAAAATTAGGTTTTAAGTATTTTCCTCTAGTTATTTTTCTATATACACATGCGTTGGTATTTGTAGGTGTGTGTGCATAGATACACACAAATATGATTATGTAACATAAACAATCTTTCATTTACATTGTGAATATTTTTTGATGTTATTAAATAGTTTATTTGAGAATATTATTTATAATTGTGGTAAAAATACAATATTATTTATCTACTTTTAACCTATCAACATTTAACTATCATTATTATTAATCTATCAACATTTAACTATTCTTCCCTATTATTAGACAATGAAACTTTTCAAATAACTGCTATTTTATTTGATATTTAATGTTAGAGACAAAGTCTTGCTCTGTCACCCAGGCTGGAGTGCAGTGGCACGACTCTAGCTCACTGTAGCCTTGAACTCCTGGCATCAAGTGATCCTTCTGCCTCAACCTCCTGAGTAGCTGGGACTACAGGCACAAGCCACAATAGCTGCTATTTTAAGAACATTAGAATTATTTAAGTCAAAGGATATTAATATATAGCTATTTCCTTTGGCATAAATTTCCAAAATTATTTTCCAGACAAGATTGTATCTAGTATTAGTATAATCCTCACTGAATATTGTAACTTTTCTTTTTTTCACATTTAAACTTAGGAATCATTTTAATTGTTATTCTAACCTGTATGTTCCATGACTAAAAAGGTCAAACGTTTTATTTTTTTCATATTTTTTGGAAAATCTTCTTATGCTTCTTCTTTGGTGAACTATCCGTCCTTGTCCTTTATCCACTATTTTCTACTGAGGTAATACTGTGTCTCTTTATCATTTGAAAGCAATCTTTAAAAATATTTAAGGAAGATTAACTCTTTGTCTACAAATAATTCCCCAGTTTGTCAAATATTTAGAATTTATTTTCATAATAACTCTTGAGAAACAGGTTTTAGGTTTTTAAGAAGTTAAACCTACTGACTTGGTTTTGTTTATTATTTTTGCTTTGTGATTTCTTCCATATATTTCATTTTTAGAAACAATTTCTCCTTCCTGGAGCCTAAAAATGCTCATTTATAGTTTATTCTAGTTTCATTACTAGAATAGTGTACTTTGATTTAGTTTGATTTTGTCTTAATTTTAAGCATAGCACTAAGTCATTTTGATTTCTCTTTATTTTTCCCCAAGTACATAACCAATTGTTCCAGCATTATTTATTGAATACTCTGCTTTTTACATATTGATTTATGAAAGAAACTTAACTGTATATTAAATTCTTACATGTATGAAAGTCAGTTTCTAAACGTTTGTATTGATCCATTGATCAAACTGTCAATTCTTGCCCTAGATGCACACCATCTTGATAGCTGAAAGTTTATTGTATGTTTTGTTATCTTGTAAGACAAATCTCTCTGTACTGTCCTTTCCAACTTACTTTATATTATCTTTTTGAAACTTTTTCACTATTCAAAACTATATAATTTTTTAAATGAGCTATGTTCTCACTTTGTCAAGTAAGAATTAGAATAACTTTTTAATAAAATCTTTCAGTCACATTAAACCTTTAAATTATTTGAGAAGAATTAAATAATTTCTTTTATAATATTCAGTATTCCCATTCATAAACATGGTATATCTCTACATTTATGATGCTATTATATCTCTCCATATGTTTTCTAATTATTTTCATATAGATGACACACAATTCTCTAAGTTGTTTTTCACAGAGTTATTTATAAATTTGCTTAATTATTTCTGATGGCATAAATAAAATAATTTCACCATCATAATTTTGACTGAATTATTGATTTCACCAACAACTATTAATATTTTATATTTATTCTTGCATCTGAACATTTTCCTATCTTCTCTTATTAGCTCTAATAATTTTTTTAAAAAATATCTTGGGACTTCTAGATCAGTAAATTAATGATTTGTAAAATATTTTTCTGCTTACTTTAATAGCTTTGGCTCTTTTATTGCATTGCACATTTACAAGGTAATGTTGAATAATGAAGACATTAAGGATAATTTTTTGTCTCTGAATTTTAAATGAAGTTTTTCTGATATTTCAATTTTCAGAATGTTGCTTCTACATTTTGATATTAATCCTAGTGTTAAGGAAATTTCCTTTCTTGCTTATTTTCTAAGGCTTTTCCCAGGAATGGATATTAAATTTTATGAGATGATTTTAGAGCATCTGCAGGATGATTGTGCTGTTTTTTTCTTTGACCTATTACTGATGAACAATATTAATAAATGTGCTATTAATAAGTGAATATTATATTCCAAGAATAAAATATGCATAATATGGTCTACACATTATCTTGTAATATACTACTGTATGATTTTCATTGGTTTAGTAAAGACTTTAACATCTATCTCTAAATTGTCATTCTGGAAATTATAACTTGGACATCAAGTTCCTTATACTCTGGTTGCCCTTTATTGGTTGTCCTTCTTTTTAATGGGCCAATCAACATACTATGTAACTAAGATGAAAGCTCTTTAAGAGCATAGGCCTTTGTTTTATTTGCTGATTTATTTACTAAGATCCTAGAAGTATGCCTGATACATAATTGGTATTCAATAAATACTTTTTGATTCATCAATGAATCCTCTCTTATATTGATATTTATGTTCTTTAATAATTTTATACTCTGAATTATAAATTTTTTATTCTTTGTGTCTTTACCTGGTTAGCTGAAATAAGACATAGAAGTGCATATATACCAATTTTCTTCCATCTGAATATGAGGATGGTATACCTGCTGAATCATTGAATATCTGAGAATTTCTTTCTGTTGCCATCAGGTATGGAAAAATAGCTGAAGACAAAATTCTTCCATAAACTTTTCCCATCAAAACTGTGATATATTGTTCCATTATTTTCTTGTACTTGGCATTGCTGAAGAGTATTTTGAAGCTGGCCTTTATTTCTTTGTTCATGATCTTCCTTTTTCTTTAATGCCAGGATGCTTTATTCTTAAATTTTGAAGACTATGACAAAAAATAATACATTTTGTTCTTTAAAATATACAGATATGTGTACTATATAAAGTAGAAATCTGTCTCACTTCATAGTTCTTCTACGACCCTTCCTATAGGGCTTCTAAATAACCTCTCTCCTCAGATGGAATTACTCTAACAGTTGGTTGTGTCTTGCTTCTAGGTTTGTTTCCTTACATTTATATAAATATGGAGTTTCTTCTTTCTAAATAAGATCATACTTTTATAACTGAGTGCCTGGAAAAAGAGAGCTTTAAAAATGTATAGAAAGAGAAGCTGCAAAATGTGCCTTTGTCCAGATGGACATAGAAATTCACATTGAAGCACATTCTCTTAACCAACACTTGAATGGTCCTACTTGATTATGTAAATATTAGGTGAGTAGGCACCCATCACTGAAGAAAAGGCATGGCAGAGACTGTGTGTCTTTGCCAAGGTTTACTTTTTTCATTGTCCCTAAGTATGTAGGCATATCTGGTCTTTGAGTAGAAAGTAGAAAATGTTTACACGGAAGCCGTGCTCAGAAAACAGACAGAAGGTCCCAGGCGGTGAGAAATTTCTAATTGTGGGGAAAACATTTCAAGGAACAGTGATATCTTCTATTAAATTTGCGGGTGTTTCCTTTACAGACTATAATTACTTCCTATCCTCTCCAAGCCTTCGGTGGAAATCTGTTAACTAAAATGACCTGGTGTTATTTGTGAAAGTATCACGAAGGAAGAGGAAAAGAGTCCACAGCAGGAGGTAACATAGACCCAGAAGCAAAGAAAACCTATCAGGAGCAGGTTACAGGGGTGAAGCAGGATTCAGGAGGGACTCATTGGAACATAAGCTCTCCCTGGAAATCTACACCAGTGGTAGGTGTACTTCACACAGTGTGTGGTGTGGCTGCTTGAACCATCTTATTTGCATACTATGCAAAGGGTAAGACTTGAAAAAGGGGGAGTTTGGGGAGTACTAGATTATAAATGCTTGCATACCAATAATCCCCACTGTTTGGATGACTGTTCTAACTGGATGTGGTGGGCAGCCTCTAAGATGGCACCCGAAGACCCCTACTTCCTGATATCCAGGCCTTTGTGTAAACCCTTCCCCTAGATAGTTATGGGCTAGGTTTAGTGATTCAATTTTAGCAAATAGAATACAGCAGAGGTGATGGGCTGTCACTTCCAAGATTAGATCACAAAAAAACTAAGAATGCCATCTCTCTCAACATCTTGGGCATTCTCTTACTTGCTCAGACATAGGAAGGCCAGGTGCCATGTTGCAAGCTTTCCGGTGTAGAGGCCCACTTGACTTGGAATTGGAGAAGGTCTCCAATGGTCTGCTTGAGAAGGTCTCCATTCCAATGGCCTGCTAGAGAAGCTCTCCAGCCAATGGCCCAATTCAACAGCCTGTGAGGAATGGAAACATCCAAGTAATCATACAAGTGAGCTTGGAAGGGAAATTCTCCCCTAGACAAACCTTCGGATGAGACCACAGCCCTGGCTTATAGATCATCTACAACTTGCTAAAAACTTTGAACCAGAAGTACCCAGCTAAGCCATCCTTGGATTCCTGATCTACAGACACTGTGAGAAAATAAATATTTGTTATTTTAAGTTGATAAGTTTTGGGATAATTTCTTATGCAGCAATAGATAATTAATTCAGTGGGAAAAATAATCAAGTGTATGTTGCAGATAGTTGACAACTTTGGGCAAAGACTATGTTTGGGATTCTAAATGGAATAAAACATTTAGTAGAGTCAGAGTGTAGGAAATACAATGATATATGTTCAAGGATACATCATAGTATAAAGCAACATGCCACAGGATACTATAGCAAACCTTTCATTTTCATGATTCTACTTGTTTCTTAAGATACATATGCAATATGTCTTAGAAGAGACAACACAGGTTCAGCAAAGCCTCACTAGAAAACTCTGACTTGCCTTCCCTCACTTCCCGATGACCTAACATGAAAACGCAAAAAGTTACATAGGAATATTGTTTTAAAAATCTGGTAGATTTCAAGTAAAATCACTAACAAAGGATGCTATGAGGTTCAGGGCTTTCACCTACCAGAGGATACAGAGGAGTCGCTCTCCCCTCCAACCACACAAAACAGGCTACAGAAGTCTCCTTGTGTATATTTTTAAGGAATTCCATTCCCAGGATTCAACATAGCTGAGGCATATATGAACAGATGGTGGAGCGCTGTAGCCAGAGATATCAAGATGAGAGGATAAAAGAAGAGAAATCATTGAAGTTTCCTTGCTCTTATTAGTACATTTAAAAAATCATAGTCCATGGGCTGTTACAATAAGTTCTCAATGTTTTTCATTTTTACATTTGCCTTGTTATAATCCTTAAAATTAATTAATCTTCAAATACATAATTGCCAGTTTAGTTCTATTTAAAACTGTGATCTTATTTAATATTGACATTACAAGTTCATTTCTAGAACCTGCCTGCAACAGGGGTTTGGTCCATCGAGAGTGTGGTTTCACAGTTAATAAAGCAGTCTCTAGGCAGACTACCTGGGTTTGATACCTGGCTCTCCTAATTATCGGCTGTTTCATCTTGAGTAAGTGCTTCCATGCTTCAGTTTCCTTACTGGTAAGATGGATGTAGTAATAGCACCTACCTTACAGAATTATTTTGAGGAATCAGTTAGTTATTATTTGTAAAGTGCTTAGAACAGCAACAACTCCACACATGGGCTCCTTCCCACTAGTTCTGTAATAGAAGAGCAAGTGCTGGGGGAAGGTGGAGGTGATGGGGGACAAGAAAAGTAACCTGAAAAAGTAACCAGTGCATAGAAGTTTCTTTTGTCTCAGGAGTCATCCTGACCCAGAAACAGTGTTAGTGGTGTAATATTAGGCTACTTTGAGTTCGTGGAAAATCCCAGATTAATATTAATATTCACGGGATAGTCTCTGGAAACCTAGACTTGGACCCACTTATACCTTAGTGCTTAAATTGTACAGACACTCAGATAGGTATGACTTAAACTTGGGTGGGGGACAGCTTATTGGGCCATCAATTTTTAGTTTATAGTTCTCTCTGTGTGTCTGCGTGTGTGTGTGTGTCTGTGTGTCTGTGTGTCTGTGTGTGTCCGTGTTGAAAAACAAATGATTCATTTTCTTGCTCCTGTGGGAGCAAAGCAAGTTATAAACTTAAAGCAAGTGTCTGCAAAAAACTTTCCAGGTACCAGTCTTTCTGACAGAACATTATCTATTCAGTAGAAAATGTCAAACTTGCTTGCTATCTTTTAATACTCAAAAACAAAAACAAAAACAAAACTCAACAACCATGAGACTGGTAGCTTTTCCATGTTCATCTCTATCTAAATCTTCATGAATAGATTTCTTCCTCCAGGAATAGGGAATGAAGACCTAGGACTGACAAGCAAGAAACATGAGCTCCATCCATATTTGTTCTCTGGGATAAACTCTGTAACTTGGAGGAAGGCTTCTGGTTTCTGAGGTTGGGCTGGGAATTCTGCAGGGCATAGAAAACTCGCTCTCAATGGAGAAAACACACAAGCACACACTCAGATACAGACAACTTGCATGCATGCACACACACAATTCTCACATGTAGACACATCTTCAAGATACATATTTACATTAATGTTCACAGGTCTAAGGTGTTAAGACTCAGGGAGGATCATGGAGGGGTGAGGGGCTTAGATCAGCTCACAAGAGGAAGCTTTTCAGATAGATTTCTGTCATAGTAAAATTGAGGTGCAGAGCCCTCTTCGAGCCCTTCATCAGGATTCACAAAAGTAAGGCACCAGGCTAGAAATATCTCTCTGCAGGTATTTAATATATACCTTTAAACTCCATTGTTTGAAGTCTGTCAATGTGGAATGCTGAATTCTACTAGATTCTAAAATATTAGAGCAAGATAGAAAGATGAATTTTAGTCAACCAATCAATGTGCACTCAATGAATGCCTACTACGGTCACAGGCCCTGGGCCCTGGGATAGAGAGATGACTGAGATATTATTCCTATCCCATGATAGTCTAGTAGGGAAGATGAGACTAATACATATGAAAACAGCTACTCTAACTTCAACATTAGATTATTAGAGCCCAAAAGGGTCCTGTCTTGTCAAACATGCTATTTTGCCAAGGAAATACTTCTATCTAGACATAGTAAGTAAATTTCTTATGGCCACATGATCAAATAATAGACCAGTACTTCTGGATAGAATTACTCTCTCCATCCCTTTGCATTGTTTTATAATTTTATTAAAAAATTTTTATATGGCTCCGTGCTTTAACAAGGAATCTGCCTGCCTGTCCTTCCTTCAGGGATGTGAGGCCCCACAAGTAACAACCTGACCTTATACATTTAAGGAGCACACAGTGATTGATAAGGCCATATTTAGCCAGGAGGTGCTCAACTCATCAGCCTTAAGCAATCGGAAAGAAGCAAAGACAATAGTCCAGGGAACTGCTCTTGGCCCAGGTTTCCATCCATTACACTAGGTAGCACAGGTAGTAAAGACCTAAATCTTGGATACAAATTCAAGGTAAGATATTTTAAACTTGGCATAAAATTACAGACCTGTTTCTAAGCCCTTCTGTTTTCTTCTCCATTTTAAACTCAGTTGCTTTATAATTTTACATACAAGGGTAATGCTTTTTCATTTCAGCCAGCAGGAAAAGATTAGCTTCCTCAGATGCTTTTGAATCTTTATATTTGCAGACAAAATCATCAAACGGTTTTGATATATTTCTCCTAAGGGTTTTTCTTGAAATTATACCAGGTCACTCAATCACCAGACAAGCATTTTTTTAAAAAAATCTGCTCTTCGTCAAATACTGGGCAAGTTGTTGTCTACAAACTTGCTTGGCTGAATTACTGAGCAATTACTTTATGCCCAGAGAAAAGAAAACAACAGCATGGTTCTTACATGTTTGCTAAGCTCCTGACTCGTGCTCTCATGAGTACCCTAGCCCATCTGGATCTGAGTGTTGCCCTTCACTATCCACCTTCTTTCATTTAATAATTATTCACTGGACACCTCCTATGTGTCAGGCACTGTCTTAGATGCTGGATTCTTGGTGACAAACAAGGCAGACAAGGTCCCTAGCCTCATGGAGTGAACATCCTAGTTGTCAGAGGGAATGGGGGATGGGAGTAAGCAAAAACAAAAACAAAAACAAACAAATAACAACAAGATACTGAGCAAAAAGATACTCAGAACCCTGAACCATTTCTGACATATAGCAGGTGTTCAGTAAATATTTGTGATTTAATGGAATGAGCAAGATAGATTCTGATAGTGATAAGTGATATGAAGGATATTGATGTGAAATAGAGCAGCGAGATAGGGTCAACACGGAAGACTCTGTGAAAAGGTGATGTATAGGTCAATATGCAAAGAAAAGTAAGGAGCCTGCAGAAAAGGTATCCCTAAAGTTGAGGAAGAAGAAAGTGAAACATCAGGGAGTTAGTAAAAAACTGATTGCATTTGAGGACAGAAAGAGAACAATGTGACTGAGACAAACTGAGCAAGAGGGAGAGTAGCACAAACTGATGTCAGAAAGGTAGAGGGAGTTCAGCTATGCTGGCACTATAGATCAAACAAAGGAGTTTGGGCTTAATTTCCAGGGCTATTGGAAGCCATTTGGGATTGAAGCAGTAAGTCAATGTGATTAAACTCATGAATTAAAAGATTACTATGGCTGCTCTGAGGGGAAAGAATTGGTAGGAGGCAATATTGGAAGAAGGAAGTGCATCAGTTAGGATGTTTTAGCACATCAACAGGTTATAGGTGTAAAAGGTATTGATCCCCTCTGCCCTTGGTGTAACCAGGAGAGAACAAGGTTGGCCAAAGCTGTGGGGCTGTTCTGGCCATAGAAAGATTCATCCTTTAACCAGAGAATGCTGAAAAATGAGCACCATCTTCCATGTCTGCCACGATGTAAAAAATATTGGAAAGCCCTGCTTCAATACGTATTTTTCATGCTTTCTGGGCATCAGGCTTCTTTAATACACTCTATGTTTGGAGAATTTCCCACTTGGAAACCAGCCTCTAAGATAACTGCTAGTGATCCCCATGTTCTAGCATTTGCTGCCCTGAGTGATTCCCTCCCACACGGCACCAGGGTTAGTGTGTGTAACCAACAGAACACAACAGAAGTGATGGCATATCACTTATAAGATTAGGTTATAAAAGATGGTGGCTTATGTCTTGAGCTTCCTCTCTTGCTTTTTCTTTTTTTCTCTCTCTCGTCATTCACTCTGGAATAGTCAGCTTCCATTTCTTAAGAAAACCCCAGTATCCTTGTAGAGAGGCCTGCATGATGAGAAACTGAGACTTCTAGCCAATAGTCAACCAGTAGGCATTATTGAAAGCAACCCCAGTCAAGCCTTCAGATGATGTAGCTCTGGCCAGCAAGTTGACTGGAATTTCATGGCAGACCCTGAACCAGAACCACGTACCTAAACTGTTTCTGAATTTCTGACCCTTAGAAACTGTAAAATGATAAATGTGTGCTGTTTTAAGCTGTTCATTGTGGGGGTAATTTGTTACATAACAATAGATGATGAGTGCATCCCCTTTGTGAACCCTGCTACTACACTCAGCCTCCCTTGCAGTCCTGAGCTTTGTCAACATTATCCTCCTCCCTGAGACTTCAACTTAGGAAAGAATGATATGAAGAAGCCAGTAATGCAGAGAACAAATTCCAGTGAAGGTGGTGGAGGGAAATTTTGCTTTCAGAGGAGGCAGAGGTAAAGTTGCCAGTGGGGAATCTTGTGCCCACCTCTGTCCCTGTGAATTGCTGTGCTGCACCCAGCAGTGGTAGGAGTGGTAGAGTCAGCACTGGAGCTGTCTGCTGACAGAATATGGATATTGTTTCTGGCTACCTGACCCCCAAGCCTGATTCACTCCAGGATATTCTTTCATACATTTTGTTTAAACTATCTAGTGAGCTCTGTTATTGGCAACTAGGAACCCAGACTGACATAAAAACCTTTGAAGGCAAGTGACAGAAAACACTGCCTCAAAGTAGCTTAAATAATATGGGATGAACTAGTTCCTTAACAGTAAGTGCAGAAGAAGAGGACTGCATGGGGTGAACCGCCAACATTCTGGGTCCACTGTACTGGAGCACTCAAGCCTGGGCCTTTCCCTGTGCATTTCGTCATCTTCTCTGGCTGGTGGCAGTTTGACTATAGCATTCTCTTTATAACAGTGGGGCACCTTATTCAGCAGCCCTCTATAGACTTTCCTTCATGTCTCATTAGCCTTAATTATGTCAGGTGCTCCATCCTAAACCTAACACTGGAAAGAAGAATGGTTTTACCACAACTGCCTTGGACTAATTAGTTTTGACCTCCAAGATCTGGGAAAGAAGTCAGACTCCCTTAAAGCACCTGGCTAGGTGGAAGAAGGTGGCTATATTAAAAAAATAGAGCTTTTCTGTGGATTAATAGATACTGAGTAAGCAACAATACTGTCTACTTTAGGCAGTTATTACAGGATCCAGGCAGAGGGTGATGGTGGCTTGTATTACAGTAACAGAGTAGGGACAGAGAGAAGGACATACCTAAAAGCAACAAGATTTGCTGATGTTTTGGATTAGGAGAGAGAAGGGAAAGAATGAGATAGAAGGAATGATGCATTAGTTTAGACCTGAGCAATTAAATCAATAATTTACTTAGGTAAGAAAGGTTGGGTAGAAACAGGTTGAGGTGAAGGTGAAGTTACACATTTGAATAGTTGCACATAGATTAACACATGAATTTGAAGCTAAAAGGGAGATCATGGCTGATTATATAAACTTGAGAGTCATCAGCATATAGAAGGAATTTAAAACCAGGGAACTGAGTGAAATCCTTAGGGACAAGGGTAGCAAGGGAGGAATGCAGGCCTGAGAACCAAACTCTGTGGCATGCCAACAGTTAGAGGTCAGGGAGAAGAGGGCAAGCCAGTGAAAGAGAAAGAAAGAGAGTAGCCCGTGAGAAAAGAAGAAGACCAAGGCACATCTCAGAGGTCCAAGTGGTCAGCTGTCCAGCCTCCCGAGTCCCAGTGCCTCCCTACCCTCACCTCACCCCACTCCATTCCTGGCTGTCTATATTCGAAGGTAACGACCAGTTTCCACATTTTAACTTGCATCTGTGTTTGAAGTTTCATATAACAGATTGATTTTAAATGAGTTTCACTGTCAATTGAGCCTAACCACTGCTAGATACTGAAGAAAAATAGGGACAGAATCGAAACAAAAAAAAAAAAAAAATCCAATGCTTTATAAAACCTGTCTACTGTTTCTTTCTTGAATAATACATGCAAGACATTTTCCTCATAAATGTCATAGTAAATGACTGAAAACTGGCCTCCACAAACAAGCTTTGAATACGTCTTCTAGTATTCCACAAATTTTAAAACATGAAGTGAAGACCATCTCTTACCATTTGATTCAAGTAGTATCCTTAAAGAAGTTCACAAATAACATTATGTTGCTTTAAACGAACTACTATTTCAAACAGGACAAATGATATGTAATGAACTTTTTTATGTCTTAAAAAATTAAGATGTATTTTAATCAATGGAGGTTAAAGTTATAGTTTAAAAGGTATATGTCTTCTAATTAAGATATACCTCTTCTTCTAATTAAACCCTCCAAGTCAGGCAGCCATCTACAGTTCATTGAAGTTCAGATTTTGCATAAAAACTCATTATCTAAACTTGATGAGTTTTCCTCCTTTCAATATACCACACTCTCAGAAGGGGTCTAAACGGAGAAGATCCTTTAAGAATTGCAAAATAAGACCTCACCTTGGCTCACTGCTGTGCACTGCCAAACCTGAGGAATTCTAATTCTCCTTGGAAAGCAATAGTCTTCCATGGGGAATAAAAAGTTTTAAAAGAAAAACAAACTATATTTTTTGTTATATCCACATGTATCTTGAGACACTGGTTTATATTGCAATAGATAGAGTCCATTACTTCCTCTACTGGCCAAGCCTAGAAAAAGAGTTACTCTATTCCCAACAAGAAGGAAGTGTTGTTATTTAAAACACACACACACACACTCTCTCTTTCTCTCTCTCTCTCTCTCTTTCTCTCTGTCTCTCTCAGCACCCACACACAGCACATATCTTAGAGATCTGCATGAAAAGGAGTGAAAAATGATAACAGAGAAACTTAGTGAGGTACTACCCAGATGGAAGAAGAGAAAAAATATTTATGTGGTAATGAACAGCAATTATTTTGCAGTTATTGAATACAAAGAAAATGTTCAGTTATTAGAAAATTTCTATGCAAAGTATGAACTTTGGTGAGTTGCGGATAGAGAAATTGAAATCTCTGTGTTGAGGGAAGGTAACTCTAATGCACATAGACATGAGAGGCTGAAGTGCAGAAAACAAGTAGCTAAGGACCAGGAAAAAGCCAGTTGGAAGGATTCAGACCACAGTGGAATCGCCAACTGATTAATTAGGATCACAGATTGATTGATTAGTCAAGTAGGACTAGATTAGAAGAATAACAACAGCACAGAGTGTTTTGTTTATAGTCTGCAGTATAATCACCTGGGCTTTAATCAATTCTTTAGTAAGCTGCGTATAATTCATTTCAATGTGTGGATTTGGTTTTCCTGCATTTGTCTAGGGGAATCATAAGAGTCTGAAAGACTGTATATCAAATTTGAAAAATCCTGCCAGATAATTCTAATAGGAGACATGTTGTGTGGTGGTTACACTTCAGTCTCTGGAGTCTCCCAAACGTGGGTTCACATTTCTGTCCCATTGGCTACTAGCTATGTGACTTTGGGCAGGTGAATTAGACTTCAGAGTTTCAATGTTTCTTTCTATAAAGTCCAGATACTAATTACAATAATTATTTCAAATACTTATGGAAATGATTAAATTAAAAACACATAAAGCACAGCATACAGCATGTGATGCAGAGCAACCGCTCAATAAATGTCTGCTGTAAATGGATGCATAGGCTGGTCTGGAAAGACCACATGGGGCTCTAATGTGCATTGGTCAGACCCTGCCCATCCTCACAAGCAGAAAACAAAATGAAGGCATAGATCTGACTGCAGAGTTGGTGAAAGCCAGTGCTGCCTTTATTGGCCATTTGGGACTATTCAGCTTCAGGATGTGAGCTCTGTGCTTTTCCCTGGACCCATCTGGGGTGGTTAAGAGCAGGGCTCAGGAATCATACTGCCCAACTCTCCTGCTAATCAGCTGTGCGAATTTGGGCAGGATACCTGGTTTCTGTGCTTACATTTCTTCAGTAGAAAAGTGGTGATAATTAAGAACAATATCCTCCTCATAGAGTTGTTACAGAGATTAATATATTTAGAGCATTTTTATTGTGTCTGGCACATCGTATGAGTTCAAAAAACAGTAAAAATAATTTTAATAAAGCAATGATAGTAATTTTGACTTTGAAATAGACCTGTAGGATTCTAAACTTCACTTTGCTTCTCAATAAGAGCTTTGCAGAATGAATTTATGGAAAGAATGAGAAAGAATAAAGTTAGGAGTAGGTAGATTAGAGGTGGGAAAAAAACCTCAAGAAAATTTGTAATGGAGGTAATTTAAAGTATAACCAGGCTGGGCGAGGTGGCTCGTGCCTGTAATCCCAGCACTTTGGGAGGCTGAGGCGGGAGAATTACCTGAGGTCAGGAGTTCGAGAGCACCCTAACCAACATGGTGAAACCCTGTCCCTACTAATAATACAAAAATTAGCCAGGCATGGTGGTGGGCACCTGTAATCCCAGCTCCTCGGGAGACTGAGGTGGGAGAATTGCTTGAACCCGGGAGGCGGAGGTTGCAGTGAGCTGAGATCGTGCCATTGCACTCCAGCCTGGGCAATGAGAGTGAAACTCTGTCTCAAAAAACAAATAAACAAATAAGTAAATAAATAAATAAAAATGAACTATAACCAATATGAAGAGGATAACGTTTCTGGAAGAACATTTTGGAAAAGTAGAGAAAATAAAATATATAGAGAGAAAAATTTGTGTGATAAGACAGCAATAATTGTGCAGTTACAGTTAATGAATGAATGATATAAGCAGAGAAGGAAAGCTTAAATACGGAAATTAAGAACCAACACAAAAGTTGTATCAAATATCTTTGCATTTAGTGTTCACTGAATAAACTTTTGATTAACTGATTGGCTTTTGACTAATGTGATTAAGCACTAAACTCGGCAGATAACCGAAAGCCTGGTTCTTTGCACAGAGTAGGGCTGAGACAAATGTATAGTTTTTCTATGGTCTCCAAATAAGGCCAGCGGCAATATAGTGGATCTCTCCCACTTTCTCCCCGTTCTGCCTCCCCCTCCCCTTCTTACCTCCTCCCTCTCTTTCTGTGTACACAGAGATTTTTGTCAAAACTTTGTTACTAAGTAAAGGATCAAGAAAGGGATTGCTAAAACTCTTGTTTAAGTGCTCACAACCCATATTCTCACCCATAAATGTGCACATTTACTTCTTTTTTTCTTAAGCAGGCAGCTGAGTGTCGGTTCACCTGCTCTAGATTCATTTTCATCACTGGGGATGGGGAAGGCTTGCTGTGGGCGATGAGGAAAGGGGTTGGTTCACTGGAATTGTTTTTTCTGGCATCTTTTTGACAGTTGGATAGTCTACAACCACTTGTGACACTCTCTAACCAATTTTGGATTTCATCATCCTCTTCTGTCTTTGGAGCATCCAGATTGACTGCAGCAGTTGCCCAGACCTACCCAGGATGAGAGTCATCAGCCACTTTGAAAGACAGCTCTAGGGACGCAGAAAGCATTTTTTAAAAAAATTCATCTGGTGGTGGAGGGTACTGAGGTCTAGGTTTTTCTCAGTCTCAGTTCAGCAGAAATCTGACCTCTGCTCTCCCTTCTGGCCTTGTTTTCAAAAGATGAACAAATGTAAAACTATAAGAGTCTACTAAGAGACAGCAGAGGAGTGCCAGGCCCTCCGACCCAGAACATCCCCTTCTGTTCCTTTCAGTATATTTTGTGTATGGTGTATCTTTTTAAATTCTAAAGTCAACAAATCTCTATTTTCTTTAAAGTGAAAGAAATGGACTTATAACTTTATAATTGTACGTCATAAAACTGGAAAGAAATCCACACAGTCCAGGAGAGAGGAATACGGATTTTGAACATACCAGAACAACTGCTCCTGGAATAATGGGGCAATGATAACATACACATGGGCAAAGTAGAGTTGCTCAATTCCCAATTTGCTTTTATTTCATCTCTCAAGAAAATTCACTTGAAACAGTAAAGAATAAAGCTCACAGATTAAAGGCTATTGATGCCCAAGATGAGAGTGATTGTCACAGAACATGAACTCTAAATCAGTGCTAGTCTCTTGGTCCAGATAAATTATGTATACTTCAGGCTCTAAAGCAAACGTTAGCATGAATACCTTTTTTGGATAATTAAATAGGAAGTTTTTGAGCATTTGATGGGAGTGCTAATCACTAGGAGGTAGCATGCGTTCACTGAGAGCCAGTCATGCTAATTAAATCTTATTTTCTTTTGTTAAAGGCAACTATCTGGCAAGTAACTGCATAAAACAAAATGACAATTAATAGAAAGTTTTGCTGTTAAGAATCCCAAACCATTTCCCAAAGTACAGAATCTAGGTCATAGGAACAGGGGTAAGGATGTGGTCTAAGAGAAGCATAAAAGATTTATGGGATTTCATCCACTGCATGTTGAGATGCTGCAACCCAAGTATCAACTCAGAAGCCTGAGGCACAGAGAGAGGAAGACATTGATGTTAAAGGGTGAAGGAGTGCTGGGCTTAGCTCAGGGGCCCTATTTCAGAAAGGATTTTGACCAGTTGCAGCACACGTAGAAGACAGTAGATAAGATAATGAGAGAACCTGAGCAATGTCACACAAAAAATGGATAAATATATTGGATATTTGTGCTCTGGACATGACTTGGAGCGGCAATGTGGCATGGAAAACAGGTTCTGGAGCCAGACAAACCTGAATTTGAATGCTGGCTGTCTCCAATAAGCTGGAGAAGTTCCATAGAGAAGTTACTAAACTTCTCTGTTCTTGTTTCCTCATCTGTAAAATGGAAACATAATGTGTGCCTTGCTGGGTGGTCAGGATTAAATGCAACAATATATGTCAAGTACACGATGGTATGTAACAAATACATCGTGTACTTGATATATAAGGATCGGTTATAATCATTAATGTTATCATTCAGGGACACTGTAGGTGACTTCAAATATCTTTTTCCAAAGGCATTTTTCTTTTCTTTTCTGCTTTCTTTTCTCTCTTATTTTGTTTTTGTTTTTGTTTTTTGAGTCAGGGTTCTATTCTGTCACCCACCAAAGACTTTTTTCCTCAACATAGAAACTGGAGGTTCTCAAACTTCATTGTTCAGAAGCATTACCCAGTGTCTTATTCTGTTTGTAATGCTGTAGCAGAATACCTAAGATTGGGTAATTTAAAAAGAATAAACATTTATTTTCTTATAATTCTGGAGTCTGGGAAGTCCAAGATGAAGGCACTGGCATCTGACAAGGGCCTTCTTACTGTATCATCACATGGTAGATGGTGGAAGGGCAAAGAGACAAAAGGGGACCAAACTCACCCTTTTATAACAGCATTAATTCTACTCATGCAAGTGGAGCCCTCATGGCCTAATCACCTCTTCAAGGTTCTACCTTTCAATACTGTTAAAATGGCTCTTAAATTTCAACATGTATTTTTGTCCAACCATAGCATCTGGGATGCTCTTTATGAAATAATTCTGTAGGTCTGGGTGAATCCTAGGAACCAGCATTTTCATAAGAAATCCAGGCAATTACAGAACAGAATGCAAATGAACCTTACTTTGGGAAACGTTGATAAAAACATTCTGAAGTCGCTCCTATCTTCATACAGCTTTTCTTCTATGCACTTTTTTTTTTCAGTTACCATCTCCTCTGTCCTTGTCCTTCTCTCCAAAGATTTACTTTTGCTTCTACTTGGTAGGTCTAAATAGCAAAACTTCCTAACCTGGGCACCAGGGAAGCTCAGTGTGCCACAGAATGGGTAATACCTGGGCTGAGACATTGATTCCTTCTGCCACCGTCCCTGCTGGCCACCAGTGGCCTAGTCCCTTACCCCCATGTGCCATAAAAAGTTCATTTTCTATCTATGCCATGACAAGTACAAGACTGAGAAGCACTGCTTCAGAGAGCAAGGATCATTGTTTATTTCTTTATATTTTACCCTGGACCCGGAAGGCTTCCTGAGTCACAGGGAACTTGTCATGCTTTCTGAATCATAGAGGAATAAATATTTGTTCAATGAATGAAAGAACAAATAGTTAGGGAAAGGTAGCATATTTCAGCTAACTCTACTTCTTCAGTTTCCACGTACTTTTTAATCCTGTGTTCAGCTGGTTCCACCCGCACCACTCTACTATAATTGCAGAAGAACAGAGACTTTGGAGCCACAAAGACATGGATTCCAGTCCTGTTTCTGTCATTTACCAGTTCTGTGCAAACTTCAGATGTCTATTGCTGCATTAAAAAGTTGCTCCCAAACTCTACGGCTTTTGGGGATGGTTCACGTCTGCTTCACTTATTGTCTGCTGTATTCATTTATGGGCTGGAAGGTCCAAGCTCAAGAGGTCCATGGCCTCACTCACATGTGTGGGGTCTTGGACTGGCTGCTGACTGAAACATCTGTTTTAGTCTTCCAGGGCTACTGTAACAAAATAGCGTATACTGGGTGGCTTAAACAATAGAAATTTATTTTCTCACTGTCAGAAGGCTGGGAAGTCCAAGCTCAAGTTTGCAGCCAATTCCATTTCTAGTGAGGGCTTTCTTCCTGGCTTGCAGAGAGCTGCCTTCTCACTGTGTCCTTACATGGCAGAGAGAAAGAAAACTCTTTGATGACTCTTTTTAAAAATTATTTTTTATTTCCATAGGTTATTGGGGGAACAGGTGGTGTTTGGTTACATGAGTAAATTATTTAGTGGTGATTTGTGAGATTTTGGTGCACCCATTACCCAAGCACTATACACCGCACCCTACTTGTACTCTTTTATCCCCTGCCCCCTTCCCACCCTTTCCCCTGAGTCCCCAAAGTCCATTGTGTCATTCTTATGCCTTTGCACCCTCACAGCTTAGCTCTGCTTGTGAGTAAGAACATATGTTTGGTTTTCCATTCCTGAGCTACTCCACTTAGAATAATAGCCTCCAGTCTCATCCAGATCACTATGAATGCCATTAATTCATTCCTTTTTATAGGTGAGTAGTATTCTATCATATATATATATGACATACAATATACATACATATATATATATCAGTTTCTTTATCCATTTGTTGATTGATGGCATTTGGATTTATTCCATGTTTTTGCAATTGTGAATTCTGCTGCTATATACATACATGTGCAAGTATCTTTTTCATATAATGACCTCTTTTCCTCTGGGTAGATACCCAGCAGTGGGACTGCTGCATCAAATGGTAGTTCTACTTTTAGTTCTTTAAGGAATCTCCACACTGTTTTCCACAGCGGTTGTACTAGTGGGTTAATACATTCCCATTAGCAATGTAGAAGTGTTCCCTGTTCACTGCATCCAAGCCAATATCTACTATGTTTTGATTTTTTGATTATGGTTATTCTTGCAGGAGTAAGGTGGCATTGCATTGTGCTTTTGATTTGCATTTCTCTGATCATTAGTATGTTGAGCATTTTTTTCATATGTTTGTGGGTCATTTGAATATCTCCTTTTGAGAATTGTCTATTCGTGTCCTTAGCCCACTTTTTGATGGGATTCTTTGTTTTTTTTTTCTGGTTGATTTGTTTGAGTTCATTGTAGATTCTGGATATTAGTCCTTTGTCAGATGTATAGATTGTGAAGATTTTTCTCCCCCTCTGTGAGTTGTCTGTTTACTCTGCTGACTGTTCTTTTTGCCATGCAAAAGCTTTTTAGTTTAATTAAGTCCCAGAAATTTATCTATCTTTGTTTTTATTGCATTTGTTTTTGGGTTCTTGGTCATGAAATCCTTGCCTAAGCCAATGTCTAGAAGAGTTTTAACAATGTTATCTTCTAGAATTTTTATAGCTTCAGGTCTTAGATTTAAGTCCTTCATCCATCTTGAGTTGATTTTTGTATAAGGTGAGAGATGGGGATCCATTTCATTCTCCTACATGTGGCTAGTCAATTATTGCAGCACCATTTGTTGAATAGGGCGTCCTTTCCAAATAAAATACTTAGGAATATACCTAAACAAGGAGGTGAAAGACCTCTACAAGGAAAACTACAAAAGACTGCTGAAACAGATCAGAGATGACACAAACAAATGGAAACATGTCCCATGCTCATGGATGGGTACAATTAATATTGTGAAAATGACCATACTGCCAAAAGCAATCTACAAATTCAACACAATTCCCATCAAAATACCACCATCATTCTTCATAAAATTACAAAAAACAATTCTAAAATTCATATGGAACCAAAAAAAGAGCCCACATAGCCAAAGCAAGACTAAGCAAAAATAACAAATCTGGAGGCATCACATTACCTGATTTCAAACTATACTTTAAGACCATAGTTACCAAAACAGCATGGTCCTGGTATGAAAATAGATTTACAGACCAATGGAACACAATAGAGAACCCAGAAATAAACCCAAATACTTATAGCCAACTGGTTTGATGATTCTTATAAAGAAACTAATCCTATTGGATCAGTACTCTACCTTTATGACCTAGTTTATTCTTAATTAAGTCCAATCTCCAAATACAGTGACATCAGGAATTAGGGCTTCAACAGCAGAATTTTCAGGGGACACAGTTCACTCTATAGCAGTATCTCCTTTCCCACATTTTTTCCTCATTCTTCTGGACCCCTCTCCAGCAAGATATCCTTTAAAAGTTGCAAGATCTTTTCCAGTCTAGACTCAGCTCAGAGTTTCACTTACACACATTCTGTCGAATGAAGTGAGTCACAAGGCAGGCCCAAATTCAAGGAGAAGGGGAATAGACTTGACTTGTTGATGGGAAGAGTAGTTAACTCACACATTCCAAAAGGACACATGGAATGGGAGGGATGGCTGTAGTTGTCTTTGGAAACAGTCTGTCAATTTGTCCTTGGACACATTGTTTAACCACCTGATTTTACTTTCTTTGCCTGTAAAATAGGAAATAATACTATCAACCACTTTGGGATGTTGTAAGTAATAGATTAAGACAGTGTGTTTAGCACCTAGTACATTGTAGTAGAAACATAACAGAAACAACAAAAACACATATGGGTTGTGCCCATACTATGTGGCAGCACTATTTATTTCTTTATGTAATCTTTGCAACAATCCAAAGATACATGTTATCTTTGAAATAAGATGAGAAACCCTAGGCACAAAAATGTTAACTTGTACAAGGTTGGTTGCATTGTAACTAGTCTGTCTAAATCTTGAATGTCTTACTATCTGCTTTATCCAAAAGGACACCTTATCCAGTGGACACTTTTTAGTTTTTTCTCCTTAAACTATATTTGAGAGTTTACAGTTGATGTTGTAGATCACTACTCCACCAAACACTCCTCCTCCCATGACCATTATGACTCCCCTCTGTACAATCTTTCCTCCTTCTCTGATTGCTACCTTCCAATCTGCTCTTTCATTTCTTCAACTCTTCTTTCTTGAAGGAACCATCCCATGTGGCAACTCAATTTCTACCTTTCCAGTGATGATTGCCAGTCTCTCCTAAACTCTAGGCTTGCATTTCTAAGTGTTATTAGGGTGTGAGCACATATGACCCATGTAACGTTTTGAAACATTTGTGCATTTTGCTTCTTTCTTATTCCATTTGTTACAATCTTGTCACTTAATACTTGAAATATTTTTCAAATTTGGATGTTTCTAGCAATCAGCTAATGCCTTTGGCCTGGTTTAGGCCTTCATCATTTCTTGCTTGGTTTATGAAAATCATTTTTTAACTGAACCTGTTGCTTTCAGTTCCTCACTGACATAATGGCATTAGTGTAATATTTTTACGTGCTTCAACACACATACCTTCTCACCATTACTTTATGGCTCCCTCACCCTGACCCCCAGCATCACACTATCTCTGGTGTCACCTTCTCTGTTCATGGCCTTTAGTGTAATATTTTTACGTGCTTCAACACACATACCTTCTCACCATTACTATACAGCTCCCCCACCCCCACCCCCAGCATCACACTATCTCTGGTGTCAACTTCTCTGTTCATGGCCTTTTTCTCCTTCTCTAGGGGTTCCCCCCTTTGAAGAAACAGCATCTGCTCAACCTCCCCTACAGGCTCCCTTAAAGCTGGTTTCTCCTTCCTCTGCTTGTCTCTTCGCAACTCTCTGGAGGCATCTTTACGTTTACAGCTTTGCGTTTTCTCTGCTATTCCCATATAAGTTCCCTGAAGCCCTAGTACCATTCACAGCAGGATTTCAAAGCTTGCCTGTTGCGTGAGCATTCTATGGGGTCCCAAATTACCTTTCTGTGCAATATGAATTGTGAGATGTCCGTAGAGACAGCACAACCTCATGGCTAAGAATGATAGTTACCAGTTCTAGAGATCCTACTGTAATTGTTCTAGAGTGGGGCCCTGAACACCAGTATTATAAAAAAGACAAAAGAAAAAGAAGGAAAAAAGAAAGAAAGAAAGAGAAAGAAAGAAGATAAAACTACTTTCATCATGTGTGAATTTGAGCAAGTAACACCTTTGTGAGTCCCCAGTCCCTAGTTTTTCATTGGTAAAATGAGGATAACAGTTACACAGACCTCGTTGAACTATGTACAGAATTAAATGAGATTATGCACCTAAAAGGCTTGTGGCACAGTGACACACACACACACAGTACTTCGTGGTTATTTCTAGGCTTTATTGCTTGAAAAGCTGAAAAGATGGGTGGATGAAAGGTGCCCTGAGGTTCCTTCCAACTCTCCAAGAGTCTGTGATACTCTTCCTTGGGTGCTGAAGACACTTTGGCAATGTTTGGATTTCCCAACCGTTGCTTAGAAAACTAACCGGGACCTAAGACGCCCAGGTAAGCCTCAGAGTCTTTCCCAGGAGTCATTTATTTATTTGATCTTAGTTCTGACCTAGAGCCTCCACCTTCTCCAAATCACCACGGTGGTCAAAAAGGGCCTGTGCTTGGGAAATCCTTCCTTTGTTGGCGAATCTTGGACCCAAACCCTGCATTTGGGCATCTGACACCCATAGGCCCATGGTTCAAACCCAGGCAGCTCTTTCCAAGTTCCAAGCAGGGACTCAATTCTGCGCATCTGGCGGGTGTGCCCAGATTGCAATCTTCGCACCAGGGATCCAAGAACGTGCTTCGGACACACGCAGGGTGGTGGAAGCGGGTGCTTGGTTTGCGTCAGGGCTGAGGGGTGGAGTAGCTCCAGCGCCCGGAGCGCGCACCCGCTCACACTCCCCAAGCCAGGGCGCGGCCACTGTGGGCGCGGGGTCCCAAACCAAGTCTCCCGCTCGGCCAGGAGCCGGGGAGTACCCCAGGTCCCCTTCTGGGGCCGCCGCGAGTCTACCCTGTGGCGCGCACTCCTGACCCGGCCCCGCCCCCCGGTGGCCGCGAGTAGCGGGCGGAGCGCAAGCAGAGAGGCGCTCTGGGCTGTGCGGCGCCGCCTCTCCTCGGTGTCGGGGGAGGGACGGAGGGACCCGGCGGGAGACAGAGAAAGCCTGACCGACCCGCTGGCGAAGAGCTGCATGCAACCGGTGGGAGATCAGGCCGGCTGGGTCTGAGGCTCGGGATCGGGCTCGGACCGTTTCCCGGCGGGTCCCTGGCGGTGAGCGCCGACGGCCCGGAAGCGGCGGCTCTGAGCTGGCAGGCGGAGGGCTGTCTCCTGCGCCCGCCTGCCCGGCGCGGTCCGAGGATGCGGGGGGGCGATGCCCGGGGCCAGGGACGCGCTCTGTCACCAGGCGCTGCAGCTGCTGGCCGAGCTCTGTGCCCGTGGGGCCCTGGAGCACGACAGCTGCCAGGATTTCATCTACCACCTGCGGGACCGTGCCAGACCCCGGCTCCGCGACCCAGGTGAGTGCCGCCACCGCTGCCTGAAGGGACCCAAGGGCCTTGGGCTGGGACTTGGAGCCGCACCGGGGCCTGAGGCAGAAGAGCGACGCGGACTGGGAGAGGGCGGGGACGGCCACTGAGCCAGGAGAAGGATCAAGAACCATCGCACTGTGGCCTGATGCTGTAGCCAGGCGGGGACCCGGGCGGTGGCTACTGCACGGAGGCCGAGTCCGGGTCGGCTGGGGCAGGGTTGGAGGGACCACGCCCGCCACCTGCGCTCCCATCGCCAGGGCTCCTGGGGGCGGCTCCCTAGCTCCGAGCTACGCTCTCCACTTCCTGGGCTATCTGCATTCAGAGCGAGGTGAGGCCGTGGCGGCCTCGGAGCCGTGGGAAGGAGGACGAGGCCGAAGGAAACTCTGGGAAGTTGGGAGTTGGGGACGGCCCCGGGCTGGGGCCGAATCCCACCGGGTGCTGCTCATCGTTTCTCCTGAGCGTCTAGTTTCTTTCCTTGGTCTGGGGTGAGAAGGGCGGGACGCGATCCGACGTTGGGCCGGGGACAGGGAGCTTCTGGTCTTGGGCAGACGGGCCTGAACCCATTCCCGGCGGGTCGCACGGCGTGGAGGTGGCCTGGGCCTGGGCGCTAGGCTCGACCAGCGACTACCGCAGGCCACACTGGGGTCCGTAGGCTCCTCGGTCCTGGCTTATGCACCTGTCGTTATTCCTAGTGAAAGTTGCAAAGCTCTTAACTTTGGAAAGTTCATTTATTTTGGCATTTGACCAATTAAGGTTGGAGGAGGGAGTTTTAGCGGAGCCATTTGCTTTTCCCGAGTTCCCTGTGTCTCCCAGGTCGTCTTATCCACTACTGGCTAGTGGAAAATGCATTCCTTCCAATGTTTGCTTGAGATGTTTCTCACCTGGAGAAATAGTTTTCTCGAATATTCTCCCAACCTAAGTACTTACCAGAAAAGCATATTGTGGTTGGATTGTTAAAAATGGGATGAGAAAATGGCCTTTCTCTTGATATTGCTATGTATAAATATTGGAAATGAGCTATTGCCTTGCAAAGTATCATGGACGAGCTGAAACCAATTTATTATATAAAAATCCATTTATCCAAAAGATAAATTAAAGAATTATTTGATTTATAACGAGTGTCACACTGAGCCAGACTTAAATAGTATCTCCTTGATATATTCAAGATGGGTGTGTGGGGTGAAGTCATCTGCTAAAATGTAAAAGTTTATATCAGATTTTCCCTACTGGAGGCTTTTTTTCTATTGAAAAAGAAAAAATATTGTTTTCCATTGCCAGTGGTTATACGTAAATTTATCGAAGGTGTTCTAAGTTGGGGAAGTTTGTCCTTAAGCAGCAGAAGTAGGACAATTATTTTACATGCTTTGCCCAAAGCAAGTGTTAGTATTGAAACATCTCACTTCCTTGCCTCTGACCCGACCACAAGTTTTCCTTGTTATCCCACATATGCAGTTGTCTTTGGCTTTACAAGAGAAGATGGATGAGGCCTATCTCCGAATCACATATTTTTGGCCAGTTTTCTGTCTCTGCTCCTTTTAATCCAGGGGCTGGATCCTGTGTTTTCAGGTTCTCTTCAGCCCCTACACCAGGCAACCCCCGAGAAAGAGTCACTAAGAAGACTTCTTACAAGAGTAAGTCTGATTCCTTGGCTGAGGAATAGCTATAGATAGGAGTCAACCTTGCTGCTCTGAGTTCCTGATATTAGTGCTCTCCTTTCTTAAACTAGGACACAGGGTTTTGAAGTAGCCCCATGCCCCTCTGGCTCTTTGGTTTGTGTTGGAAAGTAGCCAGCTCATGAGGGAAGGGGTGGGGGTGGGGGTTCGAGTGCAAGGTGAGAGGAAATGAGGCTAAAGATTACATCCTAAGTGCACCCTCTCCTTCAGGACGCTTTTCCCTTCATTTCCAAATCTCCCTTCATTTCCCTCCTTCCTTGCCTTGTCGACATTCATTCTTACATCAGATGCATTTGTCTTCATCCTTCTGAAGCAAGAGTGACTTTAATCTCTGAACCCTAAAAGCTGAGTAGGTAGAAAAGCTGCACCACACAACACCGTGTGAATGTCCTTGCTATGATAGTGTGAACCAGAACAACCATGCACAGCAGCCCTGAGACGTGGGTTCCTAGAGACAGTCATCTCTGTAAATGGATGACTTCTTTTTCTGTAAAGGAATCCACCTGAATGCCATGTCCTAGCTTTCTCTGTTATTGTCCATTCACGGCCACCCAGTGATAGCTAGGTTTCCTCAAGCTCAACTAAGGACTTTGGTTATAAAAGGAGAAAAAAGATATAATTTCCTGTGGAGAGCAAAGTGACCCTGCATCTAGGAAATTTACTTATTTTTTCAGAGGTGTGGAAAGACTAGGGCACAGACCAGTGGACCTGAGCCATCAGAAAGGTTATTTTTTGTCTGGGTAGTTATAGTGCCCTGTTGGGGGAGTACAGCACCCAGATTTCCCTGATTTGGTGTTCACAGAGGACTTGATGCAATTGTGATTTTAAAAAATAAGCCTAAGTTACAATTGGAACTAAAGTGCCTCATACAGTCTGTCATCTGTACCAACTTGTGGAAAGTAAAGTGCTGAGTGTGAGCACTTTCATCCATAGAAAGCAATTAGAATGTGCTGTTGGTTGCTTTTATGGTGTTTTGTATGTTACTGATGTAGGACATAAACTTGCAGGCCTCAGAGACTAGCCTTTAACGCAGAGGGAAGAGCAAGTGCAAAGGCCCTGAGGTGGGAGCATTATTGATATGATTCTAGAAATGGTGACTTCAGAGGTGGCTGGAGAGGCGTGAAAGAGATGGTGGTAAGAAAGAGAGAGTGGTAAGACATATGGTCAAGAGTTAGAGAGAGTGGATCATGCAGAGTCTTGTAAACCATTATAAAGACTTTGGTTTTTACTCTGAATGAGATGGGAAGCCATTAGAAGGTACTGAGCGGAGAATTGACAACACTTTGACTGCTATGTTGAAGAGCAAAGGTGAAGTCAGAGAAACCTCTTAGGAAGCTGTTTCAGAAATCCAGACAGAGGTGACAGTGACTTCAACAGCGATAGTGGCAATGGAGGTGATGAGAAGTAATTGGATTATGAACACAACTTGTGGGTACAGCCACAAGTATTTATTGAAGGAAGAGATGTGAAAGGTGAGAGAAGGGCAACTAAGGAAGCTTCAAAGGCTTTTTGACCTAAAAATTCCATGTACAAGTAGAAGTCTTCAGGAAGAAGGTAGGGGTGAGGAGGGAAATCATCAAGTTTATTTTTTATTTTATTTTAACTTTTTGTAACACATTAAGTGTGTGATGCCTCTTTAGATAGCCAGGCTGTTTTTCAGTTAAACAGTGACCTGAGGTATGACTATCCTCTTTAATGTCAATTGCTCTATGCTTGTATTTTATAACTGGAGACTTCGCTGTCAAGAAGATTAATTGGTTGTAGAACAGCATATATTGTTAGAAGGTTTTCCTTGTAGGGAATTAAAAGGTCTCTTAAATTTCTACCCATGGATCTTGATTATACTTTTTTTGGTCAAAAAGCATTAGTCTTATCCCTCTTCTCCATCATACACCTTTAGCTACTAGGAGGTAACCTATCCTAACTTCTCTAGATCCACTCTTTTCAAGGAACAGAAAGGAGGATTGGATCATGTAATGTCTAGGTCTTAAACATGTTTTTATCATTTTCTTTTTAAGTCTTTTCTTCTGTAGGGTGCCAACCATGTTTGTGCCAAGCACTTTATGTAGGTCATTTCACTAGTCCTCATAAGTCTTCTAAGCACTCATCTCTGTGTTCCAGCAGCAGTAGCAGCTTCTGGGAGCTTGTTAGAATCGGAGAATCTCAGTTATGTCCCAGACCCACTGAATATGAATCTGTATATTAACAGGATCCTCAGGTAAAAGTTGTAGACACATTAAAGTTCAAGAACCATGGTTAAAAGTGATTGATATATATGAGTAAACTGAAGTGTGGAGAAGTAAACTAGCCCAGGGCCATGGAGTCTATTTAAAAGAAGAATTGGGTCTAAGTTAAAATAGCTTCTTAGGTAGTCACATCACATATACTGAAAACTGAGGAGTTATTGTCAATGAATAACTAGGTATCTTTCATAAGAGCCACGCTTAGACCTACTTTCTGTCTTCTGTACTTGTATGATGGATTTAATCCCCAAGTGTAGGTCACATTCTATGTAGTTATAAAGATTCAGATTAGTATTTTTGATTATGAATTCTGTTATCCAGGATACTGGTTTTCCATTCATGTTCCAACTCCATACTCTGGAGATTTTTCTGCATGTTCTCTGTGTTTGTACCCAAGGTCTAGAAAAGCTTCAGCAGGTCAGAGTGTGAAGCAGAGCCTTAAGACTCGTGATTAGTGACTCTTCTCTCCACGTAAATATTACTCTATTCAAGAAAAGCTTTTTCTAGATCACTGGTTTTCAACTTTGGCTGTACATTAGGAATGCTTAGGGAGCTGGAACAAACAAACAGAAAAAACAAACAACAACAACAAAAACTACAAACGATTGGGCTGCACCCTAGACCAGTTTTAAATCACAGTCTCTGGGAAATGGGCCTGGTATCAGTATTTTTAAAGCTCATCTATTGATTCTGATGTGCAGCCAAGTAGAGAACAACCTTTGAGACCATTGGGCAAAGAATGCATCCACCTAACGCTTCTCAGCTCAGCTCACATTTGTTTCTTGCAAAGTTAGGAAAGATAGTATCAAATACCAGGAACCTTCACTGTTACCCTGTACAGCTAGCACCCATATCAACTGATTCTTAGCTTTCTTTTCACAACATTATCCCAAATTTTTATTTTGAGGGCTCGTTGAACATGTCATAAGGCTCTATTATGTCCATCCAATCTGAGAGGGGAAAAAACAAACCAGTCAAGAAAAATCTTGTCTAAATAGAGTGTCATTAAAAGGTCAGAATATAGAACCTTCACGAATGTCACCTTATGTTATAGTCAAGTCACTTATTAAAAAATGTACATGTAAAATAATAATTAAATATAGTTTCTATGAGAAAACCTCCAAAATAATCATCAAGATTAAATATTAGTCTTGATTCAAATTTTTCTAAGATAGTCAAAAGAGAATCCATCTTGAAACACTGGATGTTTATGAATAGACCTTGGTGTGATTATGCACAATGGGATTAATTTTTTAAAATTAATGTTAATTGCAATCAGGAAAAAGAGTCTTCTAAGGAATGGGTGGCATATCGGATGCACAATATGTGAAGATCTAATTTACATTTACTTCAGTGACATTTTAGGGCTCCTTCATAAATATTTTATTTAAACAAGTGTGTTTTCATTTCTGCGGTACTCCTCTACATGGACCAGTGAGTGGTTTAGTCATGAGGTAATTATTAAGAGGGGAAAACAAAAGCAAATTGTGGTAAAGGCATCGCAGGCAGTCCTATGGCCAGCTGCCTCTTTCACAATAAACAATCAAAAACACAAACTTTTTGATGTGGGATAAACTCTCAAGGAAATATTAAACCGATACCTAAAGGAAATCATCCTAAAATTTTCTATTGTATATAGAGCATAGATGTTGCTTGCACTGAAAAAGCATTGAGGCACTTTTATGTTTGTGGTACAAGTGCAATTTCCCATATGGTTGGCTTAAAAACATTCATAATCTCTTCCTAACAGGTTCACTCGAGGGAATTAACAAGTTCACACTCCAAAGTGTATAGAGAAAGTGGAGGAGCTTAGTGAGAGGCATAAATGGGGGAGCAATCTCACTTGTGAAAGGATAAGTATGGAGTATGCATTTCTATTTTCTGAATGAAGTTGAATAAAATCACCATTTGTGGAGAAGTTTTCTGTGTTCACTGCAATCTTGGAGCAAGAAATGTGCATCACAACTTCTTTTTCTTTCAAATGTTTCATTTGGTGGGCTCTAGGAAGGGCTTTAGACCACATCAAATCCTGAGGACTAGGCTCTGCAGATCTCTTTGAAATCTTCATATGTCCTTGAACATGTATTTTATCACACAAAAAATTTAAATCAACATTGATAGAACTGCACCTGAGAGAAAAAATATCTTCCAGGACATCAAGATGACAAAATGATATAAGCAAGGACTTTGGAGTTAGAATCTGACTGCACTTACTACCTTAGTGACCTTGAGTAAAATATTTCAGTCTTCATTTTATTCATCTGTAAAATGGGAGTGGAAGATTGCTGTAATACTGTGCCCAGAGTAAATGCCCAAATAAGTGATCAGTAAATTGATGTTGTTGGTAGTATCACCTGCCCATGTTTCCTTTCAGCTGTAGTCCACAAACATGTTTATATTTTACCACTTGTAATTATTTGTAGGCTAAATTTACTTTTTACTGTTTTGTAAACTTAGCATTTTATTATCTCTTATTAGCTGTGTGTTTCTGGACAAGTTATTTAACCTCTGTGTCCTCATTTTCTCACCAGTAAAATGTATTACTAGTATCTGGGTTACTAGTATCCAGATAAAGTATAGACTGCCAGTTCAATTTGAATTTCAGATAAACAATGGGTAATAATGTGTGGCACATAATTATACAAAACAATTATCTGTTGTTTATCTGAAATTCAAATTGAACTGGGCATCCTATAATTTTATTTGGTGATGCTGACAACCCTATACTAACTAGTACCTAACTCACAATGCATATGAAATACCATAGTATCTGGTATATGCTCATAGTAATACACATAGTAAATGCCCAATAAATACTAGCCATTATTTCTATTATTATAATTTTCCCATTGTTAACACTTATTATTATGTAATTATTATTATTATTATTGTGAAGACTAAGTATATTCCAAAGAATGGCTATACCTTTTTTATTAAACCATTCTTTTGAGGCTATTCTAGCTTGTAATTTTTCTTTTTTTTTTAGTGTGAATAATGTCTTGTATTTATAGTTCCCTATTTCCTTTTGGGAAAAATTTTTCATGATAAATTATAAACAGTGAGCCCTAATTGCTTTCGGTAGATCTATGTTAGTTAGCCCTGCTACATGTCAACAGTAAATCTGCTAGTGAATTAGGTGTATAATGTGAACAAAAAGTTGCTAATTTGACATGGTTTAAATAGCTGCCTAGTTGTTTTGATTTGTGTCTTTTTTTTTGTTGGTAGGACTGAATATTTTTTGTTTTGAACCTTCTTATATTTACTCTTATGTGATTTTTTGTGTTCTCTACCATATTCTCTATCATGTGCCAGTTTATTTTTTGAGAATCTTAATGTTTTTTCTACCAGTTTCCATTAATTAGAATGTAAATATTCTGTCAAATTAGCTCACAGAAGGAGTATTGTATAGTGAATGAGCTCAGGTTGTCTGACTATAATCAACCCATTATATTAAAGTGTCTTTTGAAATTTCAGGGGTGCTTCAATAAATAGGGATTAGTTGTAACATTCTTTTCCAGTGCAAAATGCTGCATTCATTAATATGAAATATGAGAAAAGTTGTTATAATTTGAATCTCTTTTTCTTTGTGTTTTCTTTCCCACTCCAAACCACCCCACCCTACCCTTATGTAGCTGTTACTTAACCACATAGAATTGGTCAATCTTTTCTAGTTATAATTAAGTTAAATTCCAAAAACATTTATTGAGGGCCCCTTAAGTGCTATGTACAAGGTTGGGCATCTGTCATTCAAAGATACATTAGACATGCTTACTGCCCCTATGGAATTGACATAAAACAATAATGGCAATTAATAAAATCAAGAAGGGAGATATCTGCTGGATACAGTACAGATAAAAGAGTAGAGACGTAATTAGCTGACTTGAGCAGATCTGCAGAGGCTTCCAACAGAAGGCTATTCTTGGGCAGAAGAGTTTGCCTGGAATATGTTGGTGGGAAGAGCGTTCTAGGAATTTACAAAGGTCCTAACACAGAAGAGGATGAATTCTGGGTAACAGTAAGTTGAGTGTGTTTTGCGAATGTTGAGAGATGGATCTGCTCTAGTAAACAATGGTCAAATCAGATCACGAAAGCCCCTGTATGCCATTGCCAAAATCCCACTGAGGGCTGACTGGAGCACTCTGATGCAGAAATCTTGAAAGAAGTACAATTTATATGATAAGCCCAAAGCATCCATTCTCAGCAAAGCACACCAGGAGATTTCAGTTCCGTGAATGCAACTTCTCAAGTCTTCCTGGTTCCTCATGGAAAATATACTCAGGTTACTGGCAAAGATGTTCTTTCTGTCCAAGATAAGGTCCTCACAGATTGGAATCAATGAATGGAAGTTTACCCATTTTAGATCTCCAACATGTCACCCAAAACCCAACTGTAGTTACCTTGAATAGTTGTAAAGACTGCCTTTAGCAAGTTTAGTCATCTGGTTCAAACATCTGGATTCCAGATATAATTCCTGACTATGCCAACAGTGACATCTTGCTTCCTTGCCTGGTTATTTAATAATGAAAAAAGCAATGTGTTCAGCTGCATTGTAACTACCCAGTCTGTGCATGTGCACAGTCTGTTTTCTCTGAAGTTATAGGGCCCAAGAGGGAATAAGCATGGCAGGCCTGCCTAGTGCCCACCAAACCATGCTGTAGAGATGGTTGTTTTATCTGTGTACAGGGGCTACCAATTAACAGGCATAATTTTTAAAAATAATTGATTGAATGCCCTTAAGTGGGTCACATGCTGTCCATTTCTAATATCGGCCTCCTCGTCCCCACCCCATACATGTACACTTTGCTTATCACATTTTTGGGACATGCCTGCCTATTGAAGACATCTTAGTTTGTATCAGCTGTAGCACTGCAGAACCATTAAAAGAGTTTACGCTGAAAATTCAGGTGAGTTTTATCCCTTAATTTGGTATTCTGGAGACCGGATGAAAATTGATTGGAGAGGCTGTAGTTGGGGATGCCAGTTATTTGCTCATCATATGTTTATTGAGCATCTGCTAAGCACCAGGCTCTGTCGTAAGTATGTACAAATGTAGATATCTAGACACAGTATTGTATATACAGTAGGGAATCAAACAGAAAGTTAAAAGTTTGTCCCCATGAAACTTACATTTTGGTGAAAGGAAAATGATAATATATATGTAAATTATATAGTATGTTAGATAGTAGTAAGTGCTAAGAAAAAAAAAAAAGCATGGAAAGAGACCAAGACATAAAGACTAAACTGGCATCACTGAGAAGTTGACAAATGAGTAAAGGTCAGAAGGAAATGTGGGAGCAGGATACGCATGTAGCAGGGGAAGAGCATTCCAGGCAGGAGAGCAGCGGGTACAAAGATCCCAAGGCAGGATCGTGCTTGACATGTTTAGGTACTAGCCAAGGGTTAGTATGACTGTGGTGAGGTTGGCAAAAAAGAGAGTAGTAGTAGATGAGGTCAGAGAGGGGATGGCGGACTGATTATAGGCCTCTATAAGCCTTTTATTTTTTTAAGTGACTTTTACTTGCAGTAAGATAGGAAGACATTAGCAAGTTTTATCAGAAGAGAGATAACATCTGACTTAGGAAGAGAAAGGATCACTCTGACCAGCACATAGAAAACAGACTATAGGAGGGTAAGGTTGAAGTTAGGGAGAGGAGTTATAAGGCTGTTGTAATCATGTAGGTGAAAAATGGTGGTGGCTTGGACCAGAGTGATAGCAGTGGAGATAGTAGGAGGTGGTCAGATTCTGGGCAGCTGGAAGGTGGAGAAGACAATATTTACTAATGGATGGATATTGAGTGTGAAAGAGAGGAGTCAAGACTAAGACTGTGGCCTGAGCAGCTAGGAGAATAGAGTTGTAGGAGAAGTAAGCTTGAGGGGCATGACCAGCAGCTCAGTTTTTGATGTGGGATGTTGGAAATGCTTATTAGTGAGTCCAGTGGGGATACAGACTAGACGGTTGGATATATGAGCCTGGAGTTTGGGAAAGATGGCTAGGCTGAAGGTATAAACATGGGAGTTGTCAGCATGTATGTGATATTTAAAATGAGTCTGGCTGAAATTATCTAGGAAGGCAAAGTGAACAGGAGAGTGAAGAGGACCCGGACTAAGTTCTAGAACTGTCCAACAGTAAGAGGCTAGAGAGAACGTGAGGAACCACAAAGGAAGATTAATGAAGAGACACTAGAAATGAAAGAGAAAATCCAAGCAAGAGTGTTGACCTGGAAGCCAAGATTAACAAGAAGGTAATCAAATAAGAAGGAATAAGCAACTGTGTCCAGCGCTACTGTTAGGTCAAGCAGAATGAAGACTAGGTACTCACCATTGCAAGTAGTGATGCAGGGGTCATTGGAAGTGATGTTGACAAGCATTTTTGATAGAGAGGTGGGAACAAGAGCCTGATTGGCATGGCTGTAAGAGAGATTGAAGGGAGAGGAATTGGGGCAGTGAAGCCGGAATATTCATTTAAGTTTTTCTGCTGACAAGAGCAAATAAATGGCATAGTAGCTGCCAGTGAGGGAAGTGAGATCAAGGGTTTTATTTATTTATTTATTTATTTATTCATTCATAAGTTACGAGACTTAACAGCACCAAGGTGATGGGAATGACTAGTACAGAACAAAAATTCATGATATAGGATAAAGAGGGGAGGATTGCTAGAATGATATACTTGGTTGAGAAGTTGGGTATATTTCCCAAGAGTTCAGTGTAGGCATTTAGGCACCACAGGCACATAGATGATATTTAAAGCCAAAAAACTAGATGAGCTTACTGTCTTAATCCATTTGCACTGCCCTAGCAAAATTACCATAAGCTGGGTAGCTTATGAAAAACAAACATTTATTTCTCACAGTTCTGCAGGCTGGAAAGTCCAAGAGCAAGGAGCTGTCAGATGCAGTGTCAGGTGAAGGCCTGTTCCTCATAGAGAGCACCTTCTCTCTGTGTCCTCACATGGTGGAAGGGGTTTCTTTCATAAGGGCATTAATCCCATTCTTGGGGGCTCTGCCCTCATAGTCTAGTCACTTCCCCAAAAGCCCTAGCTCTTAGCATTTTTCATACTAGGGATTAGGTTTCAATATATGAATTTGGGGAGGACACAAACATTCAGACCTTCACATTTACCAAGGGGTGAATAAAAAATAGAAAAGAAGTCAAACAACTGATTAGAAGTCAGAGAAATGTGCAGGAACCAATAAGGAGACTGAGAAGGACCAGAAAGTAATGTGGGAGAAAAATCAAGACCATGCTGGCTTGGAAATTAAGAAAGTATTCCTAGGTGGAAGGAAGGATCCCCTGAGTTAAACGCAGCTGATAGGTCAAGTAAGATGACAACCAAGAACTGACCATTGCATTTAATAACATGGAGGCTGATTGGTGACCTTGAACCGAGTGGTTTTGGAGGAGTGGTGCCTGAGTGGAATTGGTGAAGGTCTAACTAGAGTCTTTTAAAAAGAGAATGAGAGGAGAGAAATTGAGGGAAAAGTAAGCAATTTTTTTGAATTATTTTGTGAAGGGAAAGGGAGGAGAAACTGAATCAAAAGAAGGCTTTTAAAGGAAAGACAAAATAACTATATATTTATATTCTGGAGAGAGGGAAAATGATGTAGAGGATTGAACTACTGGAGTGATGTGCTAAGTAGGCTGAGTAGGTGGGTTTTTCAACAACACTTTATTCATTGTCAAGAAGTCAGGGCAGAATATGTGGGCACAGGTGGGCAGATGTGGTTTGGGATTCTTGCAGAAGTTTGCCTTCTGATTGTTCTTCTATTCTTGGTGAAATAGGAAGCAGCAAATTTATAGTCTGAGAGTGGGGATGGTTAGGAAGTAATGGCAACTTGAAAATAAGAGGGTTATAAATGTCTAGGAGAGTGGAAGAGCAAATTGATTAGGGAAGGAAGTGTGATTGCCAGGCAATACCAAGGGCCTGCTTGAAGTTGGCGATCATGAATTTAAAGTGATTTCCATCAGCATAGGTATGTGTTTTTCTTCCATGTTCAACTGTTTTTGTGCAGTCATGGAAGAGAGGGAAGTTTGTGTTTAAGCCAGGGTTGTGTGTATGCAGAACGAGGAAAGAGTGGCAAAAGAGTTGAGGGTATATACAATAGATTGGAATGATTGATTCTGAAATTTCATCAGAGCAAGGAGAGAAAAGCAGATATGTAAAAGGATTAGGGGTAGTGAAGACATGGTAGGATTAGTGGATTGTAGGTCCTGGAGGGGTGGAATGCTTGTTGAAAATGCAGTGAGGAGAAAGGGGTCAGAGAGTGAGATGTTTGAAATCAGGATTCTGGAGGAGTTGCAATTGTTGGCATGACCAGGTCCAGGACATGATCACGAGAGGCGTGATGGGGAGAGGGGAACAAATGATTGAAGATAGGAGCTCAAAGAACTACAGGCCCAGGGTTTTGGAAGTGCTGTAGACATGAATATTGGGTTTGCTGAGAATTATGACGAAAGTAGTTTTGGAAAGAGTGACAGTAAGCCAGCAATTGAGCTCTTCCAGGAATGTGGGGGAAGCGATCTGAGGAATTATAGATGTCTACAACAAGGATGGGTGGGTGGTTGTGGTGTAGTGGTGTGGTCAGACAATGTGAGATTTCAAGCTGGGTATTTTTAAAGAAAACAGCAGCAGGCAGTAAACTATGAATTTTTACTTAAGTAGAAGTGTTGAAGGAATATTTTAAGGCAGTAGAGATGCCTTAAGAGATATTTAAGAGATAAAATAATTAGTAATGATATGAAATAGAGAGATCCTGATTCCCAATTTTTTGCATATGTGCCTGGAAAGATGTCCCTATAACTTATTAGGTTTACCACAGGAAGTCAAGCACATTTTGTGGGAAAATAATGAGATTAATTTTAAACACATTAAGTTTGGGATGTATATGACATCTCATGCAGATGTCCAGGGCAGTTGACTGGTGGAAAACTGGGAAGAAGTTACTGGAAATAAGGAGGGTGAAAAACGGTTGAATGTCAAGGCCCCTTGCAACTCGAAGATTTTTGTAAAGTGGTTCCCGGTTCCAGCTATGCATCAAAATCAGTTAAGGAACTTTTGAAGACACAACTACCCTGTCCCAAGATTGACCAAATCAGCCTTCAAGGGTGACATCTAAAATACCTCTACACAACTAGGGTTGCAAATGACATGCACTTACGGCCTTCGTGGTTTACAATTACTTTTTACAGCCCCTTTGTCAAAATAAATGCTCAAACTGTCTATGTAAAACTTTTATAAAATATTAGGCAAAGAAACCCAAACTTGAAAATGTGTTTTCTATCTCTGATGGATTCTTTCTTTTTTTTAACCACAATGAATTTTCTCTAATTATTAGTTAGTACAGCTACTCTTGGCACAATTACTAATAAATTATGTAGAAAATTTAGCTCTAGGATGTAACTGTAGTGTCCTAGCCCTAAGTAAAATCATGGTCTTCTTTATCTCTAGGCGAGTAATATGATTATCATTTGTTCTTACTTTAGGATAACCATGCAGTACATAAACCCTGTGAAAATCGGGCCATGAGGTTAGAGAATAACATGGTTACTTGATTCCTGTAGGCTATAAATCATCCTAGCAAATATGCTCACTTCTTGTCAGAAAAATCTGCGAAACAGAGAAAGAAGCTGGACAAGAATGAGGAGGCCACATTAGAATCACTTTTATCACTTTTAACTTGGGAGTCATAGGATCCCAAGTTAAACATATTTCCATTCTTATTTTTCCAAATAATATGAATGTCAATTGCTGGCATAGCTGAGCTAGCTCTGAAGGCTTCCCAAATCATTTCAGAGGAAATGAGAAAACAGTGCTGCTTGCTCTTCTTTAATCTGTTCCACCGTGACTGCTACTTTAGATTTAATATAACTGTAATATTGCAAATTTATAGGTCATCCTTCTTCTGAGGCTTTTAAAGTACTTTATGTGTATTACTTTAATTTTTAGGGAACTCAGATTCATTGTCTTATGGAATCTATTTCAGAGGGAATCTACAAAGAGAACTAGAAAATCCCCCAAAGTGTTTCTTTTTTTTCTTCCAGATGCCTTTGGTAGGAAAATTCATTGATTCTAACTCCACACTGCTTTAGAGGCCATTTATGTGTGGATTACTGTTGGCTTCTCTTGGGGAGAATCTAATCCCCACAAGTTCAGTTAGAGAGGATCCACTCTGCACGCTGATAAAGATTAAAACTGCAGCTCTTTTCCATTGCATTGTCTTCTTTTTTTATCTTTTAATTTTGTCTAATGCTTCAGTAATTCAATCACATCTGCCTTCCCAGTGCCTCAGTATGTGGGAACCGGGAAGTTAAATTGGGCAGATTAACAAAACAGGAGCTCTACTTCATGTGCCTTTATAGTAAAATGTGATGTCTTAGGGTTTGCAGTGGTGTCCCATAGTGCCAGAGACAATCATCAGATTTGACCCAGGGAAACTCCTGGAGAAAAGTGAGTAGTAAATAGTGGCTTTAATGATGCAATTAGAACATGGGGGATTGTCAGAAGAGGATCAGAGTTAGCTTTGTAGTACCTGATTCCTTAAATGTTTAGGAAATAGTTTCATTAAATATAGTAAAATATTTGTCTACTGATTTATATTGCTTTTAATCTTCTCTTTTTCCAAAATCTCATGCTAATTAAATTAACATTCCTATAAAAAACATACTGAATAAAATATATGTCATTAAGTGAGACTTATTTTAGGTTCATAAATAGTACAATAAACTATGAAGACTTAGAAGTCATAAACTTTTACTTTTCATTAATGAAGCAATATGTAAATATATAAAACCAAGTTTGTTATAACTTTACAAATTAGAAAAATGAGAATTATGTTGGAGACTACAATACTTCACTAGTAATAGAATGCATCAAATAGACAAAATAAATACATAGAGGATAGAAGTCATATAGTTAAAATAATAAAGAAAAATCATATTGACAAAACATTTAAAAAATTAATCAGCACGTGATTAATTTTTTAGACATGACAATACAAAGGAAAAGTTAATTCCAACAGGTAAAAATTGCATGCGCCACATTTACTGACCATAAAATAATCAATGAGTGAATCAATGAGTGATTAAGAAGTAACAACAACAATACCAAAACTCTAAACACTTAAAAATTGAACTCTTTCAGAGATCTCTTGAGTTAAAAAAATCAGAAATGGACACTGAAATTATAGACGTTGAGAACACAATGGAGTATAACCAAAGCTATATTTAGATGAAAATTTCTAATTCTAAGTTGTTAATAGCAAATAAATACAGCAATAGGAAAAAAATGCATTGAAGTTAAGAGCCTAAAAATAGAAAAGTAAAGCAAATCAAAAGAAGAAAAAAAAAGAGCAAAGCATCAGTAAAACCGAAAGAAGAAATTACTGAATTAGAAAGTGAAAAAAAACCAAAGAAGCAGTGTTAATAAATAAAACCCAGGTGTGTCATTCTGAAATGAAAAATAAATATTGTGCTATTCTGATTAAGGAAAAAATGAGAAAGCACAAATATAAAGCAAAAAGAACAAGAAAGAGGATTTAATAACAGATATAGAAGACAATAGAAAGCATAAGAAAATGTCATATATGCCAATGATGTAGAGGTACAAATTGAGTGGAAGGCATAAACATCTTAGAGTGAGTATAAAAATATTTAGAAGAAATTGAAAGGTGGTCAAAGAACTTTCTGTGTAGAAAGGTATAGGCCTAAATATTTTTATAGCTCAAGTAACAAAATATTAAGTACTACATCAGCCCTCTTATTTGTTGGAACCACAAATAGTCATTACAAATTTGTGTTGTCATTGCAACAAAAGTTTTCAGTGAGTACAAGAATTAAAGGTCATCAGCACTTCCATTAACAATCACTGTTAATACTTTTACCAGAAGTGGTATTGCTAGGCTTATGCACATTAAATATTTTGATATAAAATTAACAAATTGTCCTCTACAAAGGTTTAACAATAATTCATATACTGTAGAAACTATACTGTGGCATAGAAAAAACATGGAAGGCATCCTAATTTACTATGTGAGGCTAGTATCACACTAATATCAAATCTGACAAAGACAATAGTAAAGAAATCTTGATACCAGTCTCAGTTAAGCACATAAATATATTGTAAATAATAGTAAAACAAATACAGCTTTGTATTAAAAATAATGATGTACTGTAACCTGGTGAGGATTTAAGACTACAGGAATGGTAAAATACTAGGAAGCCTAGTATTGCACAGATAGGTTTTTTTGTTTTATATATACAATTATTTTAACTTTTGATGATTTATGCAAAATAAGTCACAAACTGTACACATTTTCCCCTATCTCCAGTCATTCTCTGATTTTAAAAATATAACTGTATTGAGACATGTTTTACATATTATAGAATTCACCCTGAAAGTGTACAATGGAATTATTTTTTAGTAAATGTGTGAAGTTGTGCAAACATCGCTATAAATCAGTTTTCGAACATTTTCAACATTCCAGGAAGATTCCTCATATCCATTCTCTGTTAATCCCTGACTCAGGAGACTACTAATCTACTTTCTGTCTCTATTAATGTGTCTGTTCTAGACGTTTCATATAAATGGAATCATACAATATGTGATCTCTTCTGAGACTGGGTTCCTTCCCTTAGCATAATGTTTTGGAGGCCTGGCTATATCATAGCATGTGTCATTAGTTCTTTCCTTTTTATTACTGATTAATATTCCATTAGATGGATGTATTTCATTTTATTTATTCGTTTACCAGCTGATGGACATTTGGCTTGTTTCCAATTTTGTGCTGTTGTGACATGGCAATATAGTATCTGGTAAAGATGGCATTTCAAATCAGTCGATGAGGGGAGAAAATGGGTTATTCAGAAAATGGGGTTGAGATAATTGAGTAACTATTTGGGAAAAACATTATATGCCTGCTCCCAAAATTTTTCATGTGGTTTAAATTTTACAAATATAACTGCTAAAATTCCAAAGGAAATTATGTGATAATCATTTTACAATCAGAATACTGTATAGATGACAGCAAAACAATAACAGCAGGTTAGACACAGAGGTAAATTTTTAAAATTCTTTCATGTAAAGAGACCTAGGAGTAGTCTTCCCAGGTCTGAGAGGCTCTAGGTAGTCTTAAGATTCAGATTCCTTCTGTCTTTCTATGTTTGCCTTCTTTAGTGCATGACTTCAAATTTGAAGTCACGTTATGGGCTAATATAGCCATATTAGCTGGAATTCCAGCACTTACATTTGCATCCCTGAGAAAGACAAAAACCTCACTTTCGACCTGAGTCTGCTCTTTTAGAGTAACCTTCCTCGAAGTCCCACTCTATACTTGTGCTTTCATCTCATTGATCAGAATTTAGTCATATTGCCATCCCTAGCTACTAGAAAGTTGAGAAATGTAGCCTTTTAGCTTGATATATTTTCACTTCAAATGCAATTTAACTTCTCTTATTTTGGAAAAGGGGGAAAACAGATATGGGGTGGCAACTACCAGTGTCTGTGATCTTTGTAGTAGGTGAAGCCTTCCTTAGCATGACCCTAAAGCCAAAAACTGTAAAAGACAAGGTTGACAGATTTTGAAAAGCACAACAGCAGAAGCATTTTTATTTTGCAAAGTTCATTGTCAGCAAAATTAAAACAAACTTCAAAGTGGGACAAAATAATAACAATGAATGATAGAGGATTAAAATTCTTAAAATGTACTGCTGAAATACACAGTCAAGTGTAAGACACACTTGACTGTGCCTTTTGGAGAGAGTGTATCAATTCTTTGATTACTCCTTAAATGTACAATAATACCATATTGACAGTGTTTATTCTTTTATATATATATATATATATTTTTTTTTTTAATCATGTTGACCTTTTAGCAAGAGGGTGCCTTTTTTTTTTTGTATGGGGCATTATTAGTTTAATTCTCTCCCCTCAAGGGCACATTTTATGCTCATCCATTAAATGCAGCTCACAAATGCTGTTATAGGCTGTTTGATTTAGGACAGATTCAGCTAGATTACCTGAATGCTCAATTAATTGCCACAGTGAGAATTGTTTGCTTTCAAATTGATAAGAAGATCAAATCAGTAGCCATTCTCAGTTCAGTGCTTCATCAGGAAGTGAATTAAAGCAAAACCATTAGTGGTCATTTTTCTAAATGCTAATCAGTGAATTTCAAATTGTAGAAGAAAATTGTGTGTTTTTAGTGGTTATTATAGATAAGTGTTTTGAACTGAGTTCAGGACTTCGGGACATTGAAAGAGGGCATGGTTTCTAGCCATATTGCTTAGACAACAATAATTCCTCACAGCTTTCTGTTAATATCTTCTGATAACAAGCAAGTTGGAGCCAAGTGGCTTTGGCTATTTGGTATCCTTGGTAACCACTGTTAGATGATGAATTGAATCAGTTAAAATTAATTTCTTGTGAAAAGCTGCTTCCATGAGAGGATACTGACTTTGATGTTTAGATGCACAAGATACATATATA
>NW_012117166.1:1206446-1210480 GCF_000951035.1 Colobus angolensis palliatus
ACATTTATACACATACACACACTTACACACACATATATATACACACACGTAATGTGGAGAGAGTGTCATCAGGTGTGGAGAGTTTTTGCAGGTAACTGCAAAGCCTAATAAATTTAAAAGTGAGAAGGATGAAGGAAGACTGCAAAGGGCTCTGCCTCTAAGAACTGTGCTTCTACTTGGAGAGGGAAGATTTATATAAATAAAGGAATCTGAAGCATAATAGTCACTATTATTTGGCTGGAGAAGTAGCTGTTCTTTTCTTGCATCTGCGAATGCTGTCATGACAAAGCTATTTTATTGTTATAGAAGTTTGGGAAAAGATAGGGAACACATTTTTTCAATATAAAATAATACATTATATAATTTGGCTCCAAGCCCACTTTTGATGTCAATTTAGGAAGCATTTTTTTTCATCTTGGTAGGTGCCTAACCTGAGGACCATATCTCCTACAAACTCTGCACTCCCAGAAGTTAACATTTTTAGAGTTATTGCTAGAACATGCAAAACCCAGTGCTGGACTGTGTATAATGGATTGCTATTTGGTTCGAAAGCAACACTCCTATATCCTGTTGGGTCTGTAGCAAGAGCAATCCATTGTACCAAGATGTGTCCTAGGTCGCTGGCCCAGGCCTGCCAGTCATGCATTTCCCTGGAGGGGCAAGGGAGGAATGGATGCCCCTGATTTCAGTCCTACATAGAATTTTAACTACTGCTGACTTCAGAATGTTCTGCTTGCTTTTTTTTTTTTTCTTTTTTGAGATGGAGTCTCACTCTGTCACCCAGGCTGGAGTGCAGTGGTATGATCTCCACTCACTGCAAGCTCCGCCTACCGGGTTCATGCCATTCTCCTGCCTCAGCTCCCGAGTAGCTGGAGTAGCTGGGACTACAGATGTGTGCCACCACACCCAACTAATTTTCTGTATTTTTAGTAGAGACGGGGTTTTACCATGTTAACTAGGATAGTCTCAATCTCCTGACCTCATGATCCGCCAGCCTCAGCCTCCCAAAGTGCTGGGATTACAGGTGTGAGCCATCACACCCAACTAATTTTCTGTATTTTTAGTAGAGACGGGGTTTTACCGTGTTAACTAGGATAGTCTCAATCTCCTGACCTCATGATCCGCCAGCCTCAGCCTCCCAAAGTGCTGGGATTACAGGTGTGAGCCATCGCGCCTGGCCTCTGCTTGCTCTTGGATGAGCTATAAGATAGATATTTAGAGAAAAAATGCAGAAGCCGAGCTGTAAGAAGGTAAGTCAGAGCTTCACGTATAAGTTGGACTCTTACAGTCTTTCACCATTGAATCTGCTTTTGTTCTACATTTAAATACTTCCTAAATAAACAAGAGCAGGACATATCCTGGGCAGTCCATGTAAACTGAATTCAAAGACTGCCTCACCACTTAATAGTTGTATAATCTGTGGAGAATTACCAAACTTCTTGGTGTCTCAGTTTTCTTATCTGCAAAATGAGGATAATAATGCTTATAGGGGAACTGAGGGTGTGAGTAAGATCATGACTTTGGGACACAGCATGTCATTTAGAGATCAATTAATGTTAGTTCTCTTATTAATCCCCTCAATAGAAGCCTTTTTAATGTTTCACAAAAATTGGCACGACTGACTTCTGTCCCATTCTTTATTTTTGCTTTCTTTTACTTCCTCCATTAATCTCTTTTCTTTTCCTCCACCCACCTTCTAGTGCCGTTACCCATTATTGTTTTCTCTCCTCTTTTTTCATCTTATCCTCTCTTGCTTCATTTTATCCTCCAGACTTTTTATTGGTGTTTGTTTGTTTGTTTTTTCTTCTGCATACCTCGAGTGACAATGTAATGCAATCTAGCTAGTCACTCATCACATTTAACAGGAACCTATCATGGACTGGTCACTGTCCTTGGTGCTGGATTTGTGAAAAAGAAAGGCATGAGCCTTGTCTTCAAGGAGATTACCTTCTCGTGGAAGATACAGACAAGTAAACAGGCAATTGAAGCTCAGTGCAGTAAGGGAAAGTGTGTTTTGTTCTGGTAGCACATAGGAGGGGCACTATCCCAAATTTGGAGGAAGTGGTGTCACGAAAGGCTTCTCCAGAGAAGAAATAAATAAGCTCTGAAGTGTCATGGGAACGAGTGTTCCAGTAAAGCATCTGGAGGAAGAGTTTCTAGTAAACAACACGTGCAAACGTTTAAATGCTTGAAGTGGCATGTGACCTTAGGGACCCTGACTAAATCAGGATTGGTGGAGTTGAATTTGGAAGTTAGAGTGGGGGGTTGTTTATGTAATGACAGTTAAAGTCAGAAAGGTAAATAAGGGCTTTGTGGGTCATGTTAAGAATTTACATTTTATCCTAATCTTAATAGTTATCTATTTTATGATAGAATCTATAGAACATGAAATGCAGTAGGAGAGTGGTATAAAGGAAATCTAAGGTTTCTGATTTAGGCAGCTGGGTCATATAAAATGCAGAAGTAGGAGCAGGTACAGGGAATGAGAAAGAGAGACTGAACTGGGTTTTAGAAATGTGTATTTAAGGTATGTAGTACCTGTAGTTGTAAATATGGGCCTGAAATGAAGAAAACAGTTTCAAATATTATTTTGAAATTTGATAGTGATTGCATTTTTTTGACTGGTTTTTCTGAATGTCCTTACATTCTGATGGACATAGTTAAGGAATTATGGCCCAACTATATGTAGCCCAGAGAGAAAAGTATAAGAAGAACATAGTTAAAGTGGGAGAGAGAACCCAGTATTTATTTCTTTTGAAGGCAATTAGGAAAAAATCGGGAGTGTTTAACCTCTGATATCACAGGAGTTGCTTAAAAAAAACTTGAAGTTTCCTTCTAAGTGAGTCCCATGGCCAGGACATGTCCTAATGGTAGTCTGAGGGAAGTGTATGAATGAGGTTTTGGGGTGAGTGATAAGTAAGAGCTTATTCTGCATACTCAATCTCCAGTAATAGAGAGGTCTCCAAAACATCTAATTTCATTGAATAAAATAAAGTTATTATGGGATTTATTTTTAAATGTTTGGAGTTTACAGCAAACTAACACAAGAACAGAAAACCAAACACTGCATGTTCTCACTCATAAGTGGGAGTTAAACAATGAAAACACATGGACACAGGGAGGGGACCATCACACACCAAGGCCTGTCAGGGATGGGTACAAGGGGAGGGAGAGCATTAGGGCAAATACCTAATGCATACCAGGCTTGAAACCTAGATGACAGGTTGATAGGTGCAGCAAACCACCATGGTACATGTATACCTATGTAACAAACCTGCACGTTCTGCACATGTATCCCAGAACTTAAAGTAAAACAAACAAAAACTGTTTGGAGTTTATGTTTATTTCTGGCTTGTATGCTGTTTGAGATAAAGTCTTATGATAAATTTATTACCTGCTGTGCTATGTAGAACTGCCTTTGATTAGTCAAAGCCTGACTTTTCTTTTCCTTCCAGTGGAGTCTTCTCATTAAGGCACTTCTTTTTTTTAATTTTATTTTTTTATTATACTTTAAGTTCTAGGGTACATGTGCACAACATACAGGTTTGTTACACATGTATGCATGTGCCATGTTGGTGTGCTGCACCCATTAACTTGTCATTTACATTAGGTATATCTCCTAATGCTATCCCTCCCCCTTACCCCCACCCCATGACAGGCCCTGGTGTGTGATGTTCCCCATTCTGTGTCCAGGTGTTCTCATTGTTCAATTCCCACCTAAGAGTGAGAACATGCGGTGTTTGGATTTCTGTCCTTGAGAGAGTTTGCTCAGAATGATGGTTTCCAGCTTCATCCATGTCCCTGCAAAGGACATGAACCCATCCTTTTTATGCCTGCATAGTATTCCATGGTGTATATGTGCCACATTTTCTTAATCCAGTCTATCATTGATGGACATTTCAGTTGGTTCCAAGTCTTTGCTATTGTGAATAGTGCCGCAATAAACATATGTGTGCATGTGTCTTTATAGCAGCATGATTTATAATCCTTTGGGTATATCCCCAGTAATGGGATGGCTGGGTCAAATGATATTT
>NW_012117166.1:1210860-1211877 GCF_000951035.1 Colobus angolensis palliatus
TTTTGTTGCCATTGCTTTTGGTGTTTTAGTCATGAAGTCCTTGCCCATGCCTATGTCCTGAATGGTATTGCCTAGGTTTCTTCTAGGGTTTTTATAGTTTTAGGTCTAACATTTAAGTCTTTAATCCATCTTGAATTAATTCTTGTATAAAGCCTAAGGAAGGGGCCCAGTTTCAGCTTTCTATATATGGCTAGCCAATTTTCCCAGCACCATTTATTAAATAGGGAATCCTTTCCCCATTTCTTGTTTTTTGTCAGGGTTGTCAAAGATCAGATGGTTGTAGATGTGTGGTATTATTTATGAGGGTTCTGTTCAGTTCCATTGCTCTATATCTCTGTTTTGGTACCAGTACCATGCTCTTTTGGTTACTGTAGCCTTGTAGTATAGTTTGAAGTCAGGTAGCATGATGCCTCCAGCTTTGTTCTTTTGGCTTAGGATTGTGTTGGCAGTGCGGGATCTTTTTTGGTTCCATATGAACTTTAAAGCAGTTTTTTCCAATTCTGTGAAGAAAGTTATTGGTAGCTTGATGGGGATGGCATTGAATCTATAAATTGCCTTGGTCAGTATGGCCATTTTCACAATATTGATTCTTCCTATCCATGAGCATGGACTGTTCTTCCATTTGCTTGTGTCCTCTTTTATTTCACTGAGCAGTGGTCGGTAGTTCTCCTTGAAGAGGTCCTTCACATCCCTTATAAGTTGGATTCCTAGGTATTTTATTCCCTTTGAAGCAATTGTGAATGGGAGTTCGCTCATGATTTGGCTCTCTGTTTGTCTGTTATTGGTGTATAGGAATACTTGTAATTTTTGCACATTTATTTTCCATCCTGTGTCCTGAGACTTTGCTGAAGTTGCTTATGAGCTTAAGGAGATTTTGGGCTAAGGCGATGGGGTTTTCTAAATATGCAATCAAGCCGTCTGCAAACAGGGACAATTTGACTTTCTCTTTTCCTAATTGAATACCCTTTATTTCTTTCTCCTGCCTGATTGCCCTGACCAGAATTTCCAACACTATGC
>NW_012117166.1:1212445-1212913 GCF_000951035.1 Colobus angolensis palliatus
TTAATTGCACTGTGGTCTGAGAGACAGTTTGTTATAATTTCTGTTCTTTTACATTTGCTGAGGAGCGCTTTACTTCCAACTATGTGGTCAATTTTTGGAATGTATGTTCTGTTGATTTGGGTTGGAGAGTTCTGTAGATGTCTATTAGGTCCGCTTGGTGCAGAGCTGAGTTCAATTCCTGGATATCCTTGTTAACTCTCTGTCTCATTGATCTGTCTAATGTTTGCAGTGAGGCATTAAAGTCTCCTATTATTGTGTGGGAGTCTAAGTGTCTTTGTAGTTCTCTAAGGACTTGCTTTAAGAATCTGGGTGCTCCTATATTGGGTGCATATATCTCTTTACCATGATGTAATGGCCTTCTTTGTCTCTTTTGATCTTTGTTGGTTTAAAGTCTGTTTTATCAGAGACTAGGATTGCAACCCCTGCTTTTTTTGATTTTCCATTTGCTTGGTAGATCTTCCTCCATCC
>NW_012117166.1:1212963-1213978 GCF_000951035.1 Colobus angolensis palliatus
TTTATTTTGAGCCTATATGTGTCTCTGCACATGAGATGGGTCTCCTGAATATAGCACACTGATGAGTCTTGACTCATTGTAGAATTTGTCAGTCTGTGTCTTTCAATTGGGGCAGTTAGCCTGTTTATATTTATGGTTAATATTGATCTGTGTGAATTTGATCCTGTCATGATGATGTTGGCTGGTTATTTTGCTTGCTGGTTGATGCAGTTTCTTTCTAGCTTTGATGGTCTTTACAATTTGACATGCTTTTGCAATGGCTAGTACCAATTGTTCCTTTCCATGTTTAGTGTTTCCTTCAGAAACTCTTGTAAGGCAGGCCTGATTGTGACAAAATCTCTCAGCATTTGCTTGTCTGTAAAAGATTTTATTTCTCCTTCACTTATGAAGCTTAGTTTGGCTGGATATGAAATTCTGGGTTAAAAATTCTTTTCTTTAAGAATGTTGAATATTGGCCCGCCAAGAGATATGCTGTTAGTCTGATGGGCTTCCCTTTGTGTGTAACCCGACCTTTCTCTCTGGCTGCCCTTAAAATTTTTTCCTTCATTTCAACTTTGGTGAATCTGACAATTATGTGTCTTAGAGTTGCTCTTCTCGAGGAGTATCTTTGTGGCGTTCTCTGTATTTCCTGAATTTGAATGTTGGCCTGCCTTACTAGGTTGGGGAAGTTCTCCTGAATGATATCCTGCAGAGTGTTTTCCAACTTGCTTCCATTTTCCCTGTCACTTTCAGGCACACCAATCAGATGTAGATTTGGTCTTTTCACATAATCCCATGCTTCTTGGAGGCTTTGTTCATTTCTTTTTATTCTTTTTTCTCCACACGTCTCCTCTCGCTTCATTTCATTCATTTGCTCTTCAATCGCTGATACTCTTTCGTCAGTTGATCGAGTCAGTTACTGAAGCTTGTGCATTTGTCGTATATTTCTCGTGTTATGGTTTTCATCTCTGTCAGTTCTTTTAAGGTCTTCTCTGCATTGATTATTCTAGTTATCCATTCATCCATTCTTTTTTCA
>NW_012117166.1:1214853-1233057 GCF_000951035.1 Colobus angolensis palliatus
CTTTTTTCAAGGTTTTTAGCTTCATTGCGATGGGTTCAAACATCCTCCTTTAGCTCGGAGAAGTTTGTTATTACCGATCATCTGAAGCCTTCTTCTCTCAACTCGTCAAAGTCATTCTCTGTTCAGCTTTGTTCCATTGCTAGCGAGAAGCTGCGTTCCTTTGGAGGAGAAGAGGCACCCTGATTTTAGAATTTTCAGCTTTTCTGCTCTGTTTTCTCCCCATGTTTGTGGTTTTATCTACCTTTGGTCTTTGATGATGGTGACATACAGATGGGGTTTTGGTGTGGGTTTCCTTTCTGTTTGTTAGTTTTCCTTCTAACCATCAGGACCCTCAGCTGCAGATCTGTTGGAGTTTACTGGAGGTCCACTCCACAAACTTGCCTGCGTATCACCAGTGGAGGCTGCAGAACAGCAAATATTGCAGAATGGTAAATGTTGCTGCCTGATTGTGCCTCTGGAAGCTTCGTCTCAGAGGGGCACCCAGCCATAGAAGTGTCAGTTGGCTCCAACTGGAAGGTGCCTCCTAGTTAGGCTACTCGGGGGTCAGGGACCCACTTGAGGAGGCAGTCGGTCCATTCTCAGATCTCAAACTCTGAGAATGGACAGTGCTGGGAGAACCACTACTCTCTTCAAAGCTGTCAGATAGGGACGTTTAAGTCTGCAGAAGTTTCTGCTGCCTTTTGTTCAGCTATGCCTTGCTCCCAGAGGTGGAGTCTACAGAGGCAGGCAGGCCTCCTTGAGTTACTGTGGGCTCCACCCAGTTAGAGCTTCCTGGCTGCTTTGTTTACCTACTCAAGCCTCAGCCATGGCAGACGCTCCTCCCCCAGCCTTGTAGTTCCCTTACAGTTCCATCTCAGACTGCTATGCTAGCAGTGAACGAGGTTCCATGGGCATGGGACCCTCTGAGCCAGGCGTGGGAAATAATCTCCTGGTGTGCCATTTGCTAAGACCGTTGGAAAAGTGCAGTATTAGGGTGGGTGTGTCCTGATTTTCCAGGTACCATCTGTCATGGCTTCCCTTGGCCAGGAAAGGGAATTCCCCGACCCCTTGCACTTCCTGGGTGGGGCGATGCCCCACCCAGCTTCAACTCACGCTCCATGGGCTGCACCCACTGTCCAACAAGCCCCAGTGAGATGAACCTGGTACTTCAGTTGGAAATGCAGAAATCACCCATCTTCTGTGTCGCTCACGCTGGGAGCTGTAGACTGGAGCTGTTATTAGTTGGCCATCTTGGATCTCATTAAGGCATTTCAAGTTTTGTTGACTAAATTCATGTTTCTGTAATTCACATCAGTCATGATTGTACCATCTTTTCTTATACCTGTGTTAAGTTCATCCTTTTTGTTTTTAATTTTTTAACTGTTTTTAAAAAATTTTAATTGTTTTAAAAAATTTTTTAAACAATTTTTAATTGTTTTTAAAAAATTCACTCTGTCACCCAGGCTGCAGTGCAGTGGCATGATGTCAGCTCACTGCAACCTCTGCCTCCGGGTTCAAGTGATTCTTCTGCCTCAGCCTCCCGAGTAGCTGGGATTACAGGTGTGCACCACCATGCCCAGATAATTTTTTGTATTTTTAGTAGAGATGGGGTTTCACCATATTGGCCAGGCTGGTCTCAAACTCCTGACCACACGTGGTGCACCCACCTTGGCCTCCTGAAGTGTTGGGATTATAGGCATGAGACACTGCACGTGGCCAAGTTCATCTTTTAATGATGTTAGTTTATTTAGTTAGTTTCTTCCTATACAGCTGGGCTCTTCTCTTCATCACTGTGCAGGTCTTCCTTTCTTTCACTTCTCACCCAACCTGATGCATAGAACTGGACCTCACCTTGAACTTTTGGAGCTGATGCTGTATAGTATGGATGGAGGAATGAGGAGTTTTCCCTTACAGGATGCAGCAGCCACACATAAGACCATCTGCTCAGAAAACCTAGCAGTGGGTCCCCAACGTCTTCCTCATGGCCACATTCCTCAATCAACAAGCGTTATTTGAAGTTTTGGTTACAATGTTTTCCATCACACCTGATTCTTCACACAGATTTTGGGAGAGCTTCCTGGAAGTCACAACCCACTGGAGTGAGGCATGCTAGGGGATCTAGTATCTCTATCCTGGCCCTGTAAAGTTTGGGTTGTTGGTTGGAATTAGTTCTTGGGCACCAAGGCTGCACAGAGCCAGCTAGCAGAGTGTGCATGGCCTCTGCACCAGTTCTGGGTGTGTTATGTGTCCACCAGCCCTGCTCCAACAGATTCTCCCTGACTAGCTGGCTCTGAACTTTACCAGTGTAGTGAAATACACTGTTTCTCCCCTCTCCAAATGGTGTCTTTCTCTTCACAGCCACACTGCTCATAAAATAGATTTTCTCCCCCACCTTCTCCAAACCACCTTAGCTAATTCCCACACCCACCACTTCTCTGAGGCTGCTGTAACTACAGCTATCAATGACCTGCTAATTGCTAATCCCAGTGGACACATTTCAGTTGTTGGAATCCTGCTGTGTTTGAAATGGTGATTGCTTCCTGTTCTCTTGAATTTACAACACCAAATCCTATTCTTTTTTCTTTCATGGGTTTCTTTTCTTCTACTTGCCCCTTAAATGTTGGCATTTTTTGTATCACTGTGACCCATTTCTTCTGTCACTTATGCATTTTTCCCAAGTTGTCCTCTCCAATCTTAAAATATACCAGCCTCCAATATACTGATAATTCAAGACTCATATTCCAGCCCAGACTGCTGAAGTTCAGACCTGTATATGTAGCCACCTCCTGGGCATCTCCATTTGCATAGATGAAGCAGCCTCTAAATCAATGTGTCCACAACCCGAGTTCTTTCTGGCCTTTCCACTTGCTACTGTTCCTCTGCCTGAAATATTTTTCTCACAGGCCCCGCATGGCTCACCACTGACTTCATTTATACTCTCTGCCCAGTCAGCACTTTCCCCAGGAGTCCCCACATGTGCCTTTTCCTTCCCTGGCTGTATTTCTCTTCAGAGCATATATATCTGAATCTATATAATATTTGTTACTTGTTTATTGTTTCCTCCCCACCCCCAACTAGAATGTAAGTTCTGTTTATCTGTCTTGTTCACCATTATGTTTGAGCCAATTTCTGGTGTCCAAATATTAAGTGAGTGAATACACCATCCCCCACCCCCCAGACTGATTTCTGTATGTTTTATCTTGTTGAGTGACACCAGTTCCACCCTCAGTCACTCAGATCTGAAACTTGGAGTTATACCAGAAACTTCTGTTAGCATCACCGCATCCTCACTTTCCCATATCCAACAGTCACCAGTTCCCGCCAGTTTTATCTCGTAATATTGTATCAGATCTGTCTTCTATCTCCATCCCTATGACCACCTTATTTCCAGCCATCAAACCTTCCTTCTGTCTTATTGCACCTCTTAATGTGCTTCCTGCCTCAGTTTTTAACCACCCAAATCCAGCCTCAATGGAAGCCAGAGTGGTCTTTCTAAAAAGTAGATCTAATCCTGCCATTTTCCTTTGTAAAACTCTTTAGTGGGCCCATTCAACTACGGGATCAAGTCTAAGCTCCTTAGCATGACACGTGAGAGATCAATATGGTGGAATAAGGTGCACTCCTTGCGTTGTAGTAACTGCAGAGTGTGCCACACAGTTTCCTGCCTCCATTCTTAAGCTGCCCTCTCAGCCTAAAATGATTCTCTTTCCCCTCTGCCTTCCCCCTTCTAGTGGATTCTCCCTCATCCTTTTAAGCCTCAGTTTTGGGGTTACCTAAACTCCCTGTCCTCTTGTGCATTTTCTTTATCACTGAACCTATACTTAAAACATTATCTACCAGCCGGGCACCATGGCTCATGCCTAAAATCCCAGCACTTTGGGAGGCCGAGATGGGTGGATCACAATTGTGGTCAGGCATTCAAGACCAGCCTGGCCAACATAGTGAAACCCCGTCTCTGCTAAAAATACAACAACAACAACAAAAATAGCTGGGCATGGTGGTAGGCACCTGTAATCCCAGCTACTTGGGAGGCTGAGGCAGGAGAATCACCTGAACCTGGGAAGTGGAGGTTGCAGTGAGCCGAGATCACACCACTGTCCTCCAGCCCAAGCGACAGTGTGAGACTCCGTCTCAAAAAACAAAAAACAAACCAACAAACAAAAACAAAAACACATTGCCTGCCATGTGTCTGCCTCCTTCATTAGATTGAGAACTCACTGAGGGAAAGGACTGCGTATTATTTATCTTTTTATTCTCCTCATCTAACTCCATAACTGAAACATAGTGAGGATTTGATAAACATTTGAATAAATGAAAGAATAATGAATGACCCATCTAGATAGGTTTCTGGCTGAAATCTGATCATTGTCATCAAGTTATGGCATAAAATTACATTTCCAAAATCTGAAAAAATTTAGTGTAATCTGCAAAGTGGGAATTCATTATGTGCTGTGTGCTACTGAAAACTGCATTTTTGCTTTTCAGAAAGTGCTCATGTCTTACTTTCCCTGTTGTCCTATTAAGTCCAAAAGTCAACTTAACAAAAACTAAACAGAAAAAAAGAGAATGAGGGAATAGGAACAATGGAAGATTACATCCATTTTTTTTTTTTTTTTGTCTTATGAATTTGAAGCATTTTCTCAAATGTGAAGAAAAGGGCACTTTTTTCAGTAGTAAAGTAATTGTGTGTTTATTATAAAATGTATTATGTTAGGCATGTTGGCAATATGGCTCAATGAATAATTCTTCAGGATTAGTGTATGCTTAGTTGAAAGTTAATGCTCTTTTCCCCAGCATGCATGTAGGATCTGGTTTTCAATGTGAAAACAAATGCTCCTGTTGGAGACCTTTATCATCAACTTGTTGGAATTCATGCCTAGAATATTTTAAGTTGAATAATTCTATCACAGTGGCATGCACAGATTGCTGAGAAAGGCACAGTGCTAATGATGCTGTAGACATCTTAAAAGCTAGGAATGCTGCGTGTAATGTAAATGGCAGAGAAAATGAAGTGTATCAGTCTGTTTTCTGTTGCTTATAACAGAATATCTGAAACTGAGTAATTTCCAAAGAAAAGGAATTTATTTTTTACAGTTGTAGAGGCTGCGAAGTCCAAGGTTGAGAGGTCACATCTGATGAGAGTCTTCTTGCCAGTGGGACCTTTCTGAAGAGTCCCAAGGTGGTGGAAGGACCCAGAAATTTCTGATCTTCCTCTGCATCTAATTGCCCTGGATCAAGACAGGGTATCACAGGGCAAAGAGGCTGAGCATGCTAATGTCTTAGCTCAGGCCTCTCTTCTTCTTCTTATAAAGCAACCGGTTCCCCTCCCATGATAACCTATTAATCCATTAGCCCATTGATCCATAAATAACAAATTCATTCATGAAGACAGAGCCCTCATGATCCAATCACCTCTTTTAAAGTCCCCATCTCTCAATACTACCATACTGGCTATTAAGTTTCAACATGAGTTTTGGAGGAGACATTAAAACCATAGCAACCAGTCCCAAACTGAGGTAAGTGAAGCTGCACAGTAGTTTCAAAACTCAGTAGTTTTACTGAGCCCTCAGATCCTGCAACATTGTCTTGGGACCACCTACAGGTGGACTTAAGAAGTGAAACTGAAGCTGCCCCTCATTCCCACTGCAAAGAGCAATAACACTGGTACCTGGTTTAAAGAGGGTGGTTCTTTATTATATTTTACTTGATATTTGACTTGATTTAGCTGAATATAGCTGTTCTTGTGTTCCATAATATGGAGAAAATTTTAAATGAATAAAACTAGGTATAATTTTAAGTAGTAAGATTCCGAGTAGCTTAAGAGGATTGAAAAACATGGAAGATTTTTTAGATTCTCACATTCTAATTCTTACAAGTGGAGAAGAAGGGGAGACTGCATTAACTTGGAAACTAATGCTGATGAGCACAAATGTAAAGGGTTATGAGCACACAAATGAAGCATCCACACACTACGTCTAGGAACTTTAAGGAAGCATATTCTATGAAGATATTTTCAGGAATGCTGATAACCAGAATGGATTAGTGTTTTGGAAACGTCTAGAGAATAATCAAAAATGTATGTTAATTTATGTTTGAATCAGGAAGGAAGACATCTCTCTGCCTGGGGAGAGGGAGTAATGATAACAGATGCCAGAAGACATCCAATAGAGGCAGGAGCAATGCCAGCAGATAAAGTTGGGCACCTGGTCCAGTTCTCACAGTGGAGGATACATGGACCCTAGAAACTCAAGGCTTGTGAGCTTGGTGTCCATCTCTGGCAAAGTCCTAAGTCAATTTAGCAGATGGCTTGTGAGCACTTAGGGAAGATGCTGCAGAGTTAGCTTAGTTAAACAAAGTCATGGTGAACTCCTATGCTTCTCTTATTGGTAGAGTCTGTCTTGACTTCAGCAATATTTTTCATTGGGCAGTTTATGATAACCAACATGTATTTTTCTATTGAAAACAAAGAAACTGATTCAAGGAAAGAATAGGAGGGGTGAAGCTCATGCCAGAGAGGCAGGAAGATACTTCCTTATGGGCAGCTGGATGGAGCCAGATAGAATCTGCTTAAGAAGGCAGTAGGAAGCTTAGATAATCTACCAGGTCTAGATGCAGAGTGTCCCCTAATACTGCATTTCCCAAACTGAGAACCATGACCATCTCCTGCCTTCAGAGATACTTTGGGGTATTTATTTAAAATGCCCCAGCTGGAATCATGATCTCTGGAGGCATAGCCCGGGAATCTATACTTTTAACAAACTTCCCAAATACTTACCAAGCACATATAAATTTCAGAACTGTTGCTTCAAAGATAAGATTATTTGCTGTGAAGAAAGCTACCCAGTTAGAGAAATAGAGAAAGTCTTTAGCTGTTTCATAAGCAGATTCATTTTTATATATGATTATGACCCAGAAATTTCTGATCTTCCTGTACATCTAATTGCCCTGGGTCAAGCCCAACCCAAATGCCATCTGGTGACAGCCACTTATGCTGCAAAAGCAGGGCTGATGAGGCAAATCTTTTGAGCAGTATAATGGGATTTTGCATCAGGTAAAGACCTTAGGTGAAGAGCAATGGGGCATACTGAAAGAAACTTAGTTTTACACAATTCCTGAGAAACTCAGTCTCCATGCTGCCTGGATTGGGGGCAGGGATATACCAATACATCTGTAAACAACTAATTCTCCAGAATAGAAAAGGTATGCATAAATATACACACATATGTTTATTTTAAGTATTACCCATATAAATGCTATGCAGTGCATAATTCATAATAAAATACACATTGCATTTTATTGATTACATTACAATTGATTCTCACAGAATGCTTTTCTTGATTTTTGTCAAACTCCTGTACCCATAGCAACCTTAAGTTGCAGCTGACAAATGAGTGTAGGCCCAACAAGCCTGTTGGTTGATACCTTCATTATGTTAACAAGTGAGAGGAAAGTAAAACAATGACACCTGTCAGAACTTCGCTTATTCATCAATAAGCTGAGCAACTTCTTGAATCAGATAATAGTTTTTTAATATTGGAAGACTATGTCCTCAATATTTTGTGCTGTTTACAAAGTAATGTCTACAGACAAGACACACTTTTCATCTGTTATTAACATTTTCTCCAGCACTATCGTAAGACTTTCATAAAACATCACTTTCAGAAGACCTCAACAAAATAATAAATAAAACCCTGGTTTGTAGAGTTTGCAAGTTTTGTGGTATAAGTGCTCCCAGCCTGGCTCTTTTCAAGCTACCGATAAAATATTGCTGACCGTGGAGCTGGTAAGAGATGTGCAGTAGTGCATCAATATCTGGTATTTCCAAGTGGAGAAGAAGGGATACTATAGATGTAAGTACTATAGATGTAAGTAAGGGATACTATAGATGTAAGTGGAGAAGAAGATACTAGAGATGTAAGTAACACTGAGAGCATAGACAATAAATTGTAGTTAAATGAGTAGGAAATGATAACTTTTGAGAATTATCTTTGGATATCATCTTTGACTTTTGAATATTACCTTTGTTTTCAACATAATTTATTCAATTTTAAATTTATATAATTTAGTTTTTCATAGTGGCTGTGTTTAATAATCAGCTCTCAAAATTTCTGAAAATTTAAGTTGATTCTTATGAGCTTCTGTGAGCTGAGTCTAATTCACTACTGAATGGGCAGATTTTCTGAACTCACAGAAATGTGACAGGATTATATCCCTGCTTTTATGCAGGAGCATATATATGATACTCAGGCACATTTCTATATTTGCATAAAAATGTAGCTCTTCTAAACCAGAGTATAACAGTATCATGTCTGACAAATGTGTCCTGCCCCGGGCATCACAGTGAGAGGAGTTTCTAAACAGAGGAGATCAGATCCAATAGAACAGGTTTCCTCTGTCATATCTGGGAAACTATTTATGACTCATACTCTTTGCCAGCTCTGTATTTTGCATCAGTAGATATTCTGACATGTAAATGTACCTCTCTTATGTTACATCCTACTGATTTTAGCAAAACTGTTTTTGATACCTTGACGCTTTCTACAAGCCCTTTGGAATACAGTGATGTTATGATATTACTGCTTTTTACATTTCCACTTCCTTTCTTCTACACCTGTTCTGTAAAAGGGTATTCAGTTAGCAATTAAAATATGTGGCAGCCTAGCTGTGGCCATGAGAGTAGATTTTTGGAGCCATTTACTCAAAGCCAGATATAGAATTTATTTGATGTGTAAAAATTTTTGGAGCTGAAAGTTTGAGGCTATCTGCCACATACAAAGATATGAGGATTTGGGCAACAACTTTTATGTAAATTCTTATTAAAAACAGACAGTACTGTGCAATGTTGTTTCTTGGATAGAAGTTTTGGATGGTAATAGAATAAACTATATACCTCTAGTGCACAATTATTTTCTCTCTTCCTGTTTTCTCGCTGTTATGCTTGCAAGCAAATTGTTAAATAACTTCATTCTGCTCCCCAAGAGCATTTCCAGAAGTGTGTTGGAATTTCCCACTGTAGGTACCTGAGCTCTATCGGTATTTTCTGTACTGACCTTTCTAATTATGACACAGGGGACTACTTAAACAGAGCTTTGTTTGCCAAACAAATATAAACACAAAATTGCTTTAAGTTGCTAATTGTTCTTCCTGCTGTGGACATTGGCCATGACCCAGCAACTTGGCTACTATTTCAGCCATAAGAGATTGTCTGTAGGTCCTCAAATACTGTCTCAAGTAAAAATTCTTATGGAGTCTACTCATTCCTGATTGGGGTAAGAAAACTTCTCTCCTATAATGTAATAAAATTTTACATTATAAAATGAAAATAAGCAACATTCTTTCATATTATAAAGAACATAACGTAAAACCAAATAATCTTTTGGCTGGGAGGAGATGCCAAACCCATTTCAGAATATTTAGGTTGTTTTTCCATGGTCTCGTCAAGCCAAGTTGATTGCATACAAATCTCCTAAGGGGATGTGAAACTGATTCCATGGCCCTGGCTCGGGGCAAAAAAATGGAACCATGACTGAGGGCTTTTATAAAATATCCTTTGCCCAGGTAAATATGGAGGTGTGAGTTCACAGAGACAGGCAGGTAGACAGATGGCAGGCTAGGAACTCCAGGCTCCAAGGTGCTGATGACCAGCAGTACCTAATTACAGCTCCTCTAGTGTGCACCTCTCAGTACTGTGTGCATGCTTGCCAGCCCAGAAGTGTCTTCAGTCATCGGGGTCCTCCAACCCGGAGTAGCCTGTAGGCAGCATGGTAGGAAGTCGCTGAGAGGAGAAACATTCTTAGGTGCTGTCCTGTGCTTTCTGGCAGCTGTTTCCCTTGAGACACAGCCCCTTTTGATCGCTTTATGGATCCTTGTGAGTCAGAATTTGGAATGTTTTAGCCTCCTAATTTAAAGCATGTTTTCTTTAAATTACATTTAACTTCTCTACATTTTATAATTTTTAATAATAATTAATCAAGTAATATATGCACCGTGTTAAACACACATACACACACACACACACACACACACACACACACACACACACACATTACCAAGGGAGAGAGAGAAACAGAGATTGAGAGAGAGAGAAAGCTTTAATTTAAAGTGAACCTGTGGGTCTGCTCCCATAGGCAACCATTTTATTTACCCTTTTCTAGTTTTAGGTTTCTGATAATTCCCACTATTCTGTAAATAATGTACTTGTACTTTAATTTTTGGTTTACCAACTTTAGATTATATATGTGTGTTGTGTATACATACATACACACACACATATATATATGCTAAACTGAATACTTACTAAAAAGCAGCTATTTTTGCTCCCAAACTGAATCAAATGCTTTGTAAGACTCAGTGAAGTTATTTATAAAAATGCTGGTAAATTAGGATGGAGAAAAACTGTGAAAGATTGGAGACAGTGGTAAAAACCTACAAGGATTTTCTTCTCAGATTGCTCCACAAATATTTTTAATTTCTTATTCTACTTTAAGGAAGTGCAAGTTGAACACACACACACCAAACTGCATTATGGGTATTTTTATGTAAAAAGCCAACACAAAAACATAATCAGAGGACCCATATTCAAAGAAAAGAACATTACCCTTTATCAAAAGCTCAGTTAATGTTTTCAGTAAAAATAAAATATTTACATTAAAATAAAATATTTAAGGTTTAAGCGGAGGTGGTTTTTGGTTTAACTGACATTTTCAATTAATTGATCCCAATCACATTAGCCAAGAAGACTTTTTAATTTTAGAGTACAGTGGTTAAGAGTAGCCTTCATTTGTCGATTTTGGCTTTTACTGCCGTTGCTTTTGGTGTTTTAGACATGAAGTCCTTGCCCATGCCTATGTCCTGAATGGTACTACCTAGGTTTTCTTCTAGAGTTTTTATGGTATTAGGTCTAACATTTAATTCTCTAATCCATCTTGAATTAATCTTCGTATAAGGAGTAAGGAAAGGATCCAGTTTCAGCTTTCTACTTATGGCTAGCCAATTTTCCCAGCACCATTTATTAAATAGGGAATCCTTTCCCCATTTCTTGTTTCTCTCAGGTTTGTCAAAGATCAGATGGCTGTAGATGTGTGGTATTATTTCTGAGGACTCTGTTCTGTTCCATTGGTCTATATCTCTGTTTTGGTACCAGTATCATGCTGTTTTGGTTACTGTAGCCTTGTAGTATAGTTTGAAGTCAGGTAGCGTGATGCCTCCAGCTTTGTCCTTTTGACTTAGGATTGTCTTGGCAATGCGGGCTCTTTTTTGGTTCCATATGAACTTTAAAGCAGTTTTTTCCAATTCTGTGAAGAAACTCATTGGTAGCTTGATGAGGATGGCATTGAATCTATAAATAAAGCCAAAATCGACAAATGGGATCTAGTTAAACTAAAGAGCTTCTGCACAGCAAAAGAAACTACCATCAGAGTGAACAGGCAACCTAGAATGGGAGAAAATTTTTGCAATCTACTCATCTGACAAAGGGCTAATATCCAGAATCTACAAAGAACTCAAACAAATATACAAGAAAAAAACAAACAACCCCATCAAAAAGTGGGGAAAGGATATGAACAGACATTTCTCAAAAGAAGACATTCATACAGCCAACAGATACATGAAAAAATGCTCATCATCACTTGCCATCAGAGAAATGCAAATCAAAACCACAATGAGATACCATCTCACACCAGTTAGAATGGCAATCATTAAAAAGTCAGGAAACAACAGGTGTTGGAGAGGATGTGGAGAAATAGGAACACTTTTACACTGTTGGTGGGATTGTAAACTAGTTCAACCATTATGGAAAACAGTACGGCGATTCCTCAAGGATCTAGAACTAGATGTACCATATGACCCAGCCATCCCACTACTGGGTATATACCCAAAGGATTATAAATCATGCTGCTATAAAGACACATGCACACGTATGTTTACTGCGGCACTATTCACAATAGCAAAGACTTGGAATCAACCCAAATGTCCATCTGTGACAGACTGGATGAAGAAAATGTGGCACATATACACCATGGAATACTATGCAGCCATAAAAATGGGTGAGTTTGCGTCCTTTGTAGGGACATGGATGCAGCTGGAAACCATCATTCTTAGCAAACTATCACAAGAACAGAAAACCAAACACCGCATGTTCTCACTCATAGGTGGGAACTGAACAATGAGATCACTTGGACTTGGGAAGGGGAACATCACACACCAGGGCCTATCATGGGGAGGGGGGAGGGGGGAGGGATTGCATTGGGAGTTATACCTGATATAAATGATGAATTGATGGGTGCTGACGAGTTGATGGGTGCAGCACACCAACATGGCACAAGTATACATATGTAACAAACCTGCACGCTATGCACATGTACCCTAGAACTTGAAGTATAATAAAAAAAAAAAAAAGAGTAGCCTTCCACAAGTTATTTCACCTTTCTGTGCCTAGGTTCGTTATCTGTTAATTTGTAGTAATCCTGGGTTTTCATGATAATCAATGAATTGCCTTATCACATCATTGACACTTGTTAGGAACTCAAATGTGGAGCTATTGTTATTGCTATTACAATATTGCAATTTTGTAAAAAATTAGTGACTACCCAGCCTTGAAGTGTGATTAGACCCTCCAAAAAGGCAGCACAGCTTTATGCTAATCTCTTGCCACTTGAATATTTCTGTTCCTTGCATCTAAAGCCTTCAGTTATCTCCATCAATTATTCAAAATCTTGTCATGTTCTAATTGTCTTGGTATTTGGCTATTAGCTTTTCTTTTAGCATTATGTGTTTCTTAGGCTACTTTATAAGATTTCTATCATAAAATACTTAGGATATTTCATAAACAAGGAAAGCATCTTTTAAATAAAAGCATACTTCTCTATATTGTTAAATATATCCAGCCTCTTGATCATACATTTTGCATTGAGAAGCCAACTTTCTTCTGTTTGACAGTATTCTTCTAGAAAGATACTCTTTAAACCTGCACAGAGCTGAGCCTCAAGTTACTGCCACTAACTAAGGTTAGGTACATTAGTTTCCCTACTTTCTCTTTCTTGAATTCCTTTTTCCTTAATTAGTTGGAGTACATACTTAAGTAAATTTTTAAAAAAAGAAACATTGTATATAAATATTGAGTCTTTTACATTTCTAAAAATGCTCTTATTTTGCCCTGATATTAAAATAATGATTTGGCTAAGCATACATTCTACAATGAAAATTATGTTCTCTTAGTATTTTAAAGGGGTTCATAGGCTTCTAGCATTCTAGATTCCTTAAGAGAAGTCTGAGGGCAGTCTGCTTCTAGATCTCTTTATAGTCTTCTCTCTCACATTGAAGTTCTGATATTTCACAGCAATGTGTCTGGGTGTGTTCTCTTTTTCATTCATCTTTCTCAGCATTTCCTAGGACAGTTAATAAAAATAAGATGTCTTTCATTCTGGGAAATGTTATTTTTTTGCCAATTTCTTCCCCTCCATTGTCTGTTTTCTCTTCAGGGAGCCTTCTAGGTTAATCTTCTGTGTTTCCTTGCTCCTCTATTGCTTTATCTCTATTTGCTTCATATTTCTAGTGTCTTCAAAGACAAAAGTTTACCTCAGAGTACTTTAGTGTGGGTGAACCTTTTGCTCCTTCGCCTACCTCTCCATACTTTTTTCTCTTTACAAGACACATTCACCATTATTTTTCACCCACTCTATCACCTAACCATGGAGTTTGGGCATTGAGAAACAAACAAGCAAAAACTTAGCATGAGTTTACCTGGACCATTGGGCTTTATTTCCACCTCCCTAAAACACCGAGCTATCCCTAGTACCTATTTCAGAGGAATTTGGGAGCTAAATATCAGGCGGGATCCTTTCTCCTTTCCATGACTGTGTTAGTCTGTTCTCATGCTGCGATGAAGAAATACTCAAGACTGGGTAAATTACAAAGAAAAGAAGTCTAACTGACTTACAGTTCCACAGGGCTGGGGAGGCCTCAGGAAACTTACAATCATGGCAGAAAGGGAAGCAAACATGTCCTTCTTCACGTGGAAGCAGCAATAAGAAGTGCAGAGTAAAGCAAGAGAAAAGCGCTTTATAAAACCATCAGATCTTCTGAGAACTCACTCACTATCATGAGAACAGCACGGAGGTAACTGCCCCCATAATTCAATTATCTCCCACCAGTCCCTCCCATGACATGTGGGGATTATGGGAACTATAATTCAAGATGAGATTTGGGTGGGGACACACAGCCAAACCATATCATTCCACCCCTGGCCCCTCCCAAATCTCATGGCCTCATATGTCAAAACACAGTCATGCGCTTCCAACATTCCCCCAAAATCTTAACTCATTCCAGCATTAACCCAAAAGTCCAAGTCCAAATCTCATCTGAGACAAAGCAAGTCCCTTCTGCCTTTGAGCCTATAAAATCTAAAGCAAGTTGGTTACTTCCTAGATAAAATGGGGTACAGGCATTGGGAAAATACACCCATTTCAAATGGGAGAAATTGGCCAAAACATAGGGGCTCTAGGTCCCATGTAAGTCTGAAATCCAACAGGGCAGTCATTAAACCTTCAAGTTCCCAGATCTTCTTTAACTCCATATTTCACAGGTCATGCTGATGCAAGAGGTAGATTCCCACAGCCTTGGGAGTTCCACCCCTGTGGCTTTGCAGGAGACAGCCCGCTTCCTAGCTGCTATCACGGGCAGGTGTTTAGTGTCTGTGGCTTTCAGAGGAGATATCATTCTGGGATCTGGAGGATGGTGGCCCTCTTCTCACAGTTCCACTAGGCAGTGCCCCAGTGGGGACTTTGTGTGGGGGCTTTAACCCCACATTTCCCTTCTGCACCACCCTAGCAGAGGTTCTCCATGAGGCCTGTACCCCTGCAGCAAACTTCTGCCTGGACATGCAGGCATTTCCATATATCCTATGAAATCCCATGTCTTCTACACACCCATAGGACCAACACCACATGGAAGCTGCCAAGGCTTGGAGCTGGCACCCTCTGAAGCAATGTCCTGAGCTATACCTTGGCCCCTTTTAGCCATGGCTAGAGCAGCTGAGGATGCAGGGCACCAAGTCCTGAGGCTGCACACAGCAGGGGGTCCCAGGACCTGGCCCAGGAAACCATTTTTCCCTCCTAGGCCTCAAGGCCTGTGATGGAAGGGACTGCCATGAAGGTCTCTGACATGCCTTGGAGACATTTTGCCCATTGTTTTCGTGATTAACATTTGGCTTCTTGTTACTTATGTAAATTTCTGCAGCCAGCTTGAATTTCTCCCCAGAAAATGGCTTTCTCTTTTCTGTCATATTCTGTTAGGCTGCAAATTTTCCAAACTTATATGCTCTGCTTCCTCTTGAATGCTTTGCCACTTAGAAGTTTACTCCACCAGATTTTAAGAGTAGTTTGAATGTTGAAGATAGCCAAGTAGGAACAGCTCCAGCCTCCAGCTCCCAGCGTGAGTGACACAGAAGATGGGTGATATCTGCATTTTCAACTGAGGTACCGGGTTCATCTCGCTGGGGAGTGCCAGACAATCAGTGCTGGTCAGCTGGTGCAGCCCGACCAGCAAGAGCTGAAGCAGGGTGAGGCATTGCCTCACCTGGGAAGTGTAAGGGGGAAGGGAATCACTTTTCCTAACCAAGGGAAACTGAGACACACAATACCTGGAAAATCAGGTAACTCCCACCCTAATAGTGCACTTTACCAAGGTTCTTGGCAAATGGCACACCAGGAGATTATATCCCACACCTGGCCCAGAGGGTCCCATGCCCACGGAGCCTCCCTCATTGCTAGCACAGCAGTCTGAGATCTAACTGCAAGGCGGCAGCAAGGCTGGGAGAGGGGCGCCCACCATTGCAGAGGCTTAAGTGGGTAAACAAAGCCACTGGGAAGCTCGAATTGGGTGGAGCCCACCGCAGCTCAAGGAGACCGGCCTGCCTCTGTAGATTCCTCCTCTGGGGCCAGCACATAGTTAAACAAAAAGCAGCAGAAACCTCAGCAGAGGTAATTGCCCCTGTCTGATAGCTTTGAAGAGAGCAGTGGATCTCCCAGCACGGAGGTTGAGATCTGAGAACGGACTGACTGCCTGCTCAAGTGGGTCCCTGACCCTTGAGTAGCCTAACTGGGAGACATCTCCCACTAGGTGCAGACCAACACCTCACACGGAGGGTTACACCCCTGAGATGAAGCTTCCAGAGCAAGAATCAGACAGCAACACTCGTGTGCAGCAATATTCTATCTTCTGCAGCCTCCGCTGCTGATACCCTGGTAAACAGCGTCTGGAGTGGACCTCAAGCAAACTCCAACAGACCTACAGCTGAGGGTCCTGATGGTTAGAAGGAAAACTAACAAACAGAAAGGACACCCACAGCAAAATCCCATCAGGACATCACCACCATGAAAGAACAAAGGCAGATAAAACCACAAAAATGGGGAAAAAGCAGTGCAGAAAAGCTGGAAATTCAAAAAATCAGAGCACATCTCCCCCTACAAAGGAGCGCAGCTCATCGCCAGCAACGGAACAAAGCTGGACAGAGAATGACTTTGACAAGTTGTGAGAAGAAGGCTTCAGATGATCGGTAATAACAAACTTCTCCGAGCTAAAGGAGGATGTTTGAACCCATCGCAATGAAGCTAAAAACCTTGAAAAAAGAATGGATAAATGGATAACTAGAATAATCAATGCAGAGAAGACCTTAAAAGAACTGACAGAGATGAAAACCATAACATGAGAAATACACGACAAATGCACAAGCTTCAGTAACTGACTCGATCAACTGGAAGAAAGAGTATCAGCAATTGAAGATCAAATGAATGAAATGAAGCAAGAAGAGAAGTGTGGAGAAAAAAGAATAAAAAGAAATGAACAAAGCCTCCAAGAAGTATGGGATTATGTGAAAAGACCAAATCTACATCTGATTGGTGTGCCTGAAAGTGACGGGGAAATGGAAGCAAGTTGGAAAACACTCTGCAGGATATCATCCAGGAGAACTTCCCCAACCTAGTAAGGCAGGCCAACATCCAAATTCAGGAAATACAGAGAACGCCACAAAGATACTCCTTGAGAAGAGCAACTTGAAGACACATAATTGTCAGATTCACCAAAGTTGAAATGAAGGAAAAAATGTTAAGGGCAGCCAGAGAGAAAGGTCGGGTTACACACAAAGGGAAGCCCAACACACTAACGGAATATCTCTCAGCAGAAACTCTCCAAGCCAGAAGAGAGTGGGGACCAATATTCAACATTCTTAAAGAAAAGAATTTTCAACCCAGAATTTCATATCCAGCCAAACAAAGTTTCATAAGTGATGGAGAAATAAAATCCTTTACAGACAAGCAAATGCTTAGAGATTTTGTCACCACCAGGTCTACCCTACAAGAGATCCTAAAGGAAGCACTAAACATGGAAAGGAACAACAGGTACTAGCCATTGCAAAAACATGTCAAAATGTAAAGTCCATCGATGCTAGGAAGAAACTGCATCAACTAGCGAGCTAAATAACCAGCTAATAACATAATGACAGGATCAAGTTCACACATAACAATATTAACCTTAAATGTAAATGGACTAAATGATCCAGTTAGAAGACACAGACTGGCAAACTGCATAAAGAGTCAAGACCCCTCAGTTTGCTGTATTCAGGAGACCCATCTCACATGCAGAGACACACATAGGCTCAAAATAAAGGGATGGAGGAAGTTCTACCAAGCAAATAGAAAACAAAAAAAAGCAGGAGTTGCAATCCTAGTCTCTGATAAAACATACTTTAAACCATCAAAGATCAAAAGAGACAAAGAAGGCCATTACATAATGGTAAAGGGATCAATTCATCAGGAGGAGCTAACTATCCTAAATATATATGTGCCCAATACAGGAGCACACAGATTCATAAAGCAAGTCCTTAGAAACTTACAAAGAGACTTAGACTCCCATACAATAGTAATGGGAGACTTTAACACCCCACTGTCAACATTAGACAGATCGACGAGACAGAAAGTTAACAAGGATATCCAGGAATTGAACTCAACTCTGCACCAAGCAGACCTAATAGACAGCTACAGAATTCTCCAACCCAAATCAACAGAATATACATTCTTCTTAGCGCCACATCACACTTATTCCAAAATAGACCACATAGTTGGAAGTAAAGCACTCCTCAGCAAATGCAAAAGAACAGAAATTATAACAAACTGTCTCTCAGACCACAGTGCAATTAAACTAGAACTCAGGAGTAAGAAACTCAATCAAAAC
>NW_012117166.1:1233734-1234452 GCF_000951035.1 Colobus angolensis palliatus
AAGAATCAAATAGACGCAATAAAAAATGATAAAGAGGATATCACCACCGACCCCACACAAATACAAACTACCATCAGAGAATACTATAAACACCTCTATGCAAATAAACTAGAAAACCTAGAAGAAATGGATAATTTCCTGGACACGTACACTCTCCCAAAACTAACCCAGGAAGAAGTTGAATCCCTGAATAGACCAATAGCAGGCTCTGATATTGAGGCAATAATTAATAGCCTACCAACTAAAAAACGTCCAGAACCAGATGGATTCACAGCCGAATTCTACCAGAGGTACAAGGAAGAGTTGGTACCATTCCTTCTGAAACTATTCCAATCAATAGAAAAAGAGGGAATCCTCCCCAACTCATTTTACGAGGCCAACGTCGTCCTGATACCAAAGCCTGACAGAGATACAACAACAAAAAAAAGAATTTTAGACCAATATCCCTGATGAACATCGATGCAAAAATCCTCAATAAAATACTGGCAAACTGAATCCAGTAGCACATCAAAAAGCTTATCTACCGTGATGAAGTGGGCTTCATCCCTGGGATGCAAGGCTGGTTGAACATATGCAAATCAATAAATTTAATCCATCATATAAACAGAACCGAAGACAAAAACCACATGATTATCTCAATAGATTCAGAAAAGGCCTTTGACAAAATTCAACAGCCCTTCATGCTAAAAACTCTCAATAATTTCTATGTTGATGGAAC
>NW_012117166.1:1236112-1266253 GCF_000951035.1 Colobus angolensis palliatus
CATCAGAGAAATGCAAATCAAAACCACAATGAGACACCATCTCACACCAATTAGAATGGCAATCATTAAAAAGTCAGGAAACAACAGGTGCTGGAGAAGATGTGGAGAAATAGGAACACTTTTACACTGTTGGTGGGACTGTAAGCTAGTTCAACCATTGTGGAAAACACTGTGGTGATTCCTCAAGGATCTAGAACTAGAAATACCATTTGACCCAGCCATCCCATTACTGGGGATATACCCAAAGGATTATAAGTCATGCTGCTATAAAGACACATGCACACATATGTTTATTGCGGCACTATTCACAATAGCAAAGACTTGGAATCAACCCGAATGTCCATCAGTGACAGACTGGATTAAGAAAATGTGGCACCTATGCGCCATGGAATACTAGGCAGCCATAAAAAAGGATGAGTTCGTGTCCTTTGTAGGGACATGGATGCCGCTGGAAACCATCATTCTCAGCAAACTATTGGAGGAACAGAAAACAAAACACCGCATATTCTCACTCATAGGTGGGAATTGAACAATGAGATCACTTGGATACTGGAAAGGGAGCATCACACACCAGGTCCTATTGTGGGGTGGGGGTAGGGGGGAAGGATAGCATTAGGAGATATACCTAATGTAAATGACGAGTTAATGGGTGCAGCACATCAACATAGCACATGTATACATATGTAACAAACCTGCACGTTGTGCACAGGTACCCTACAACTTAAAGTATAATAAAAAAAAAAAGAAGTTTATTTCACCTGATGCCCTAAATTATCTCTTTCTAGTTCAAAGTTCCACAGTTCTCTGCAGCAGGGGCAAAATGCTGCCAGTCTCTTTGCATAGCAAGAGTGACCTTTACTCCAGTTTCCAACAAGTTCCCCATCTCCATCTGAGACCACCTCAGCCTGGACTTCATTGTCCATATCACTATAAGCATTTTGGTCAAAACCATTCAACAAGTCTCTAGGAAGTTTCAAACTTTCCCACATCTTCCTGTCTTCTTCTAATTCCTCCAAACTGTTCCAGCCTCTACCTGTTACCCAGTTCCAAAGTCGCTTTTATATTTTCACATATCTTTATAGCAGCACTCACTCTCTGCAGTACTAATTTACTGTGATAGTCCATTCTCATTCCAGTATGAAGAAATACCCAAGACTCGGTAATTTATAAAGGAAAGAGATTTAATTGACTTACAGTTCTGCAGGGCTGGGGAGGCCTCAACAAACTTACAATCATGGCAGAAGGGGAAGCAACCACGCCTTTCTTCACATGTCAGCAGCAAGGAGAAGTGCAGAGTGAAGGGGAGAAAAGCCCCTTATAAAACCATCAGATCTCTTGAGAACTCACTCTCTATCACAAGAACAGCATGGAGGTAACCACCCCCATGATTCAATTACTTCCTACTGGGTCACTCTCATGATATGTGGGGATTATGGGAACTACAGTTCAAGATGAGATTTGGGTGGGGACACAGAGCCAAACCATTTCAATGCCCATATTAAATTAGTGGTTACTTTTATAAGTCCTTGAGTGAAAAGTTCAGAACCCTGACCAACATCAGTCAGAAGGCAGTTTCAGCAATGTCTATTTCTTCTCAAGATAACATTAAGTAATAATTGGATATCATCACCCACACTTGTTTCTCAGCTCACTAGTGGTTGTGGTCTCTATCCTTAGTTATTCAAAGGCCAGAGTAGGAATTGATTTACTCACTGTCTTAGAAGAGGAGAAGGCATTCTCTAATGCTGAAGTTTCTTACTCATAACCTGGTTATTACATCTTCCTCTTGAGAAAATCTGCATCCCTTTTTTATGACATGATAAATAGTGATGACTTTTAACTGCAACTTTTTCTTTCTTATTTTGGGACAATGAGATAATGGCACTCTTCTGGTTTCTAACAAATTATACGGCAGCAAACATCTAGGAATTCCCAAGACAATACAGAAGTTATGAAAAAACAACCAAACACCTTATGTTTTTATTGTTTCCTTATTATATATTATATAAGTTTGCTGATGGAAGTGGCATTATTTAAGCTCTGTGCACCATGTTTTCCAAGTGATAAATAGCAAGCTATGTGTTCCCAGTAGACAGAAACATCATAACATCACAGCAGATGGCAGAGATGCTCCCTACACTTAGCTTTACAGGATTATCCAAAGGTCTTCTGACACAGACTCCTAGAGGCACAATAGTGGGAAATAAGCGTGTGACTGTCACTTTCGGAGGCCTGGGAAACCCTGGGAGGGACCCCAGACTCTTGAGGTGGAGAGGCAGTACTCCATAGGAGTACTTTGACAGAAGAGTTTGAAAGGGACTATGTACCTAGCTGTTATTGGTATTTTGTAAAACTATGGCATTATATGTATTTGTAAAAAAAAATCTAACTCTTCATCTACCTTCCCCTTCCTTAGTTGATTTTCTTCTCTTATATTTTTATGATAATGTCTCACCCTTTCTAATACCTCTTATTTCTGTTCCATTTATTATTATCTAACCCAAATATCTTCCAGAACATCACCCAAATGTCTTCCAGAATATCATGCCCTTTGGGCCTGATACATTAGCATTGGATATCTAGGCCTACTGGATCATTACCCCTTACCTGTCCACGGATAGGAAGGACCCCTGTCCTACTACTTCTCGTGTTTTTCTGTGAGTCCCCCATTAGGGATATGGTGGAGAATAACATCTTACATAAAATGAGCCAAATTTTTGGCTTTGCTGTCTTTCATCTGAGCCTACTGCATTTGTCCTCCTTCTCATTTATACTTGTTCTTACTATTTCTGTCTCCTGATGCTGCTCCTGTTTTCTTTGCCTTGTTGTCTGCTAACCTCTGTTCTGTCCATAGACCACTGTCTGATCTCCCACTAGTGATGCAGCTTCAATTTCTTCCACTCTTTCAGGTGTGAGAACCCTGCTCTCTCTATGGCTGCTCTTTGGAGTTTTCGTTATTCCTGTCTCCAGTGCTCACATTTCTGGTGTTTAGGGAGGCACTTCTATCTCAAGCCCAGTTTTTTATAGAGAGTGTCTCATGGAAATGCTGCTTGGACCCCTGGTGATACAGGATGCTGATGGATGCCCAGAAAAGTGTGAAAAGTTCTGTGCATCCTCAGGAGAGCAAACTTCCATCTAGGGCCAGAGGATCTGGAAAATGTTGGTAAAACACCTATTTGTAGCCCTCTTTCCTGCCTCAGTCTCCAGAGCATCATTTGAGATGTGCTGCAGACTCCCTCCTTCCTCAGTATTTGTTCAGGAGCTGCCTGAGCACTCTGGCTCCTGTTCTTCCATATGTACCTTTGCAAGGCAAAGATCCTGTCTAGTGACCAACTTTCAGTAAAATGAGACAGCTTGGTTTATCATAGAAACAGAAAGTAGAGCAGTGTGTACCAGGGTCCGGGGGAGGGAGTTAGTATTTAATGGGTACAGAGTTTCAGCATGGGATGGTGAAATGTTATGGAGATGGATAGTAGATCACCACTACCACAGCACAACAGGATAAATGTAGTTAATTACCACTGAACTATACTTTAAAATGGTTAAAATGGTAAATTTGATGTTATGTATATTTTGCTACAATTTTTAAAAATGTGAATAAAAGCCCTACTTGGTTTAAAGATAAGTGAAGATTAAGGAAATGTCTTAGGAAAAACAACACTGCCTGCTCATAGCTATAGCTCTGTCCACTGCCTGTTATGCAGAATTTCTAGACTCAGAGAGGGCAGGCCTGAGGAGAACACTTCTGAAAAGAATTGGTATTCTTTGTATCTTCCACTTTGATTTAAGAGTAAACTGTGTTGTAATCTTAAGTATTATTTTTCTTTATCGATCAATGATTTTTAAAACAATTACTACATTTCTTGGTCGTATGGCATTGTTAATAATCATTCTAATGATGAATAAACGCCAACTGCTATGCATGACTACTGATAAAAATTGACAATTTAAAAGAAACCATCTTTTTTAGTAGCATGAATTATTTGCTAAAAGGAAAATGACTTCAAATCATATTATTTGTAGAAAGCTGACAGTTGAATGCAAAGACACAAGAGCCTATGCTTTTAACCAATTACTAATAGTCGAAGCCTGACCATGCTTTCAGCACAGACAGATCCATGATCTGGGGTGTAGAGGTGGGTTTCAGGAATAGCAGTACAAGTAGTAAGGAGTCATACGTTGGAACAAAGTCTGTGCTTTTAACCACAGACAAGGGGTGGAAAAAAATGAGGAAAAAAATAGGGAAAATTTTGAACCAGGAGTCCACTCTCTATTCTGACATTAGGCAACCTTGGAGCTTGGAAGTACTTCTCAGGAGAGACTCTTCTAAAGTTAATATTGACCACAGAAGCAAGACTATTTGGAGCTATCATCAGGCACTAGGAACTTCTCCTGAAGATTCGTTTCCCTGAAACAGCCTAGATGGGCCACTCCAGTCCCAGTTATATAATACCTCCATGAGCAGCAGCTCAATAAAACATGTCGTGAGGTTAATTTAATACATGATGCTTGTCCCAGAACCAATGTTCCTTCTACTATACTGCTCTGCCTCTGTGGAGTCTTAGATGTTTAGAGAAGCATGAAATATTGTATCATTTTCAATCACGATGAAAATGTAATCTTAATACCTGTTGTATATGTATATATACTTAAACACACAGCTTCTTTGCCAATTCCTTTTCCTAAAGCACATTTTAGTGGAGTAAGGAATAGGTATAAAATAGAAATGATATGTAGCTTAGAATTTTATCACTCATTAAATTTGAGTTCCTCTGGTGTGCCAGACTTCATGCTAAGTTGTAGGAGATACTTTAGACATAGATTTTCTCACACAATTTGAGAATATGAGATCTGGAAGCCCCTTAATATATAAAAGCTCATCTCATGTTGTATGTTAGGAAACAACTCAGTCTACAGTGAATCAATCTGAGTCCCAGTGGAAACAGATGATATGGTCAAACTAGGTAATTTGAGGAGAGTTTAGCACAGGAACATATAACAAAAATATGGACTGGATTCAAGGAAAGGAGCAAAGGACAGTGTAATACTCCAGGGCTAGTAATAGGAGGGAGCCATTGCCATCCACAGGCCTGAAAGAACCCCAAAAAAGAGCTGTGGCTTTCAGTAGAGGGGTACATGCAATGGGGTGACTTAGTGGGAAGAAAGTTGGAGGAATAAGTGCTATAACTTCACTCATCTGCCCCCTCCCATTTCCCTCTAGGGTCTTCTTTTGGTTGGACTCAACAGAATCCAAATGCAAGGGAATCCCTTGTTGTAGTCCATGTAGGTCAGCCTCACAGGGCACAAAGCTGGGGAGAGAGTGGAGGAGAGTAGATTTGCAGTAGTAAATGGAACTTCCATAGTTCCCTACTAAAAGACTTAAAATGCAAATGTTAGGACATGGTTTCAGTATTCATCAGATGTTGGAAGAGAGTCTTTGACTCTAAAGGGCAGCACATATAAATGCTGTGTTATTTGAGTATAGGATATTTTAAGTTTCTAATTTGAAAGAGAAAATATTGTTTTACAATCATAGAATTATAAACTGAAATGCCAAGAACCTGAGCAGCCTGCAGATGCTCACACACAAAATGCATTGGCCCATTGCTCCCAACAGCTCACCAGGACTCACCAGGGGCTTTGCTCCTTCTTTCAAGAACTATGAGAAGGCTCTAGGGGGTGTCTCACATGTGTTTAAAAACAAGTCTGTACCCAATCTCCAAGTCATTTTCTCATATATCTTGTGTCTTGCACAACTGCTGTGCTCTGGGGGGAAAAAAAATCTCGTGTAACTCTCTTCATGCCAAAAGAAGCCTGGAAGTCTTCTGCCCATACCAGCATAAGCACAGCTAGCAGAGAGCATGTATGTAGTATATTCTCTAAAAACATGTAGGACCGACCATGTGTTTAAGGATCAAGACCTTGTCCTGAAGGTGTCCAGCTATGCCTGAGGAAGACCAGGAGGGGAAGTCTGCCTAATCCTGGGGTCTGGAGCAACAACAAACATCCCAATATTGCACCATGCCTTGTGTAGGAAGGTGAAGGTCAAATAGAAGGAGAGGCAAGACTGAGCGTGGCTTTCTAATCAATCAAAAAACTCACTTCTCCTTGGAATGCAGAAGTGAGGGGTGAGAGAAGTGAGCAAAAGCATTTAGAGAAAAGTCACTTCTCATGGAAGGCAAAAATGGGAAGAAACTTTCCCACATTATATATTGCTTTATGAGATTTTTCTAAATGCTCATTCACAAAGGTGATTATAAGCAGCCTTTTGATCTTGTTCCACAGGGTAGATGAGAGATTAAAACATGAATTTCATCAAAGCAAGACAAGATCTGGCCGAGGAAAGGACATCCACTGAAAAAGTGTGGAAAAGGGTCCTGTGGGAAGCGTAAAGATTTGAGCCAATACAGTAGTGCCAAGCTTAAAAAGAATTTCAGGCAACACTAAGAAAGCACTGTGACAGGTTTTATACAGATGCAAGTGCATAGCCAGGCTAGGAGGAATCTCTTCCCCCATTGTAAAGGTAAGAATGGCCCAGGAGAGATGCAGACAGTCACAGCAGGCAACAAAGCTGTTCTCTATATCCTGAATCCCATTCCCTTCCAACTCCACACAGCCCTACAGGGCAGGTCAGGATCCCACTTCTGTGGACACACCAAAGAGGGTTGTTGACGTCTTTGTCCTGTCCCCAGTCCCCACATGTTCTTGAGTTTTGTTTCACAGTTCTTTTAGCAAAAAGTCTCAATTGTCCAAAACTCTGCACATCAGATTTTCTTAGTTTCTTAAGAATCGTAGCACATCTGAGTGCTTCCGTTTACACTGCACAGGCTAGAATCCAATGGTGTAGAAAACATTGTATATTTTGCAAGCACTTCCAATTATGTGGGTGTAAAATATTTTTAAGTAGATTTTCCCACAATTAAAAGAAAGCAGAAACCCAGTAGTGAACCTAATAATGATTCCTGAACCTTCTTGTCATGCAGCCAGGGGAGACTCAGGTGCAACAGGGTTACAGACACAAGAACTAAAATCCAGCTCTTAGGGTATATGGCTCCAGGCAGTCAGTGTCTAGCTTCAGCAACCCCTGCCCCATCTGGGCAATGCAGGGGTGGTGATGCCTATGTGAAGAGGAGCTGGTCACACTGATGAGACAGCACTTTGCAAATAGAAGGTGTAACAGAAAGTGTTCCCTCAATGCTAATTTTAGGCCAGCTCCTTACTTAACATAGGCAGAATCATCTGGGCAGCCTTCTGAGGAAGGAATCAGAGAGCCAGAAACAGCCATATTTCAGATGTTCTTCCCTCTGTGTCAATCACAGAAAAAATGTGTTTAATGCCATTTGCCAATTTCCATGTTCCAATTCATTTTACCAGCCCTCAAACTTCTTATATTTAAGGCAGCAGAGTTCTTTGTTTAGCTGGCTCAGTGTCTTAAAAATGGTATGGCCCTGCAGACCCAAGTTAATGCTCCTTAATCCTTGCAATTTTCACCATCAGTCAGTACTAAGAGAACCACATGTCTGCTCCAAGAATGAAAAGCAGGAATGGTCCTAAGTTTTAGCCTTCAGTTAATTAGCACTCATTGACTTATGGTCACTAATGAGAAGTATTATAATGGTTTCCGTCTTAGATACAGACATTGCTGTGTACCCCAAGTCATATGGCAGTTTCACAAGAACCACATAATGTGAGAGCCATGCCCAAACCTGTTATGATAGAGGAAGATCACTGAGGGGCAGTAAGCCAAGGTCACAAAATATAAATGATGGCAAAGCTGGTCTTAGGTCACTTGGAATATACAAGCTGTTTCCCAGAGACACCATGTAAAGCTCAGCAAGTTGTGCCCTGTGCAACATGCATGGCCATAGAAAGAAGCCCTCACTTTTTCTTTCTCCTGGTGAAGTCTTTTGGCCACATGACAGATGACCTGGGTTTTATATTTGTATAAGAGAAGTAGTAATAAGTAGTATTTGGCTCACTCCTCATCTATGATGTCTAAGTCTATTTGGGCTACTATAACAGAATGCCATGGTCTAGATGGCTTATAAACAATAGAAAATTATTTCTCACAGTTCTGGAGACTGGGAAATTCAAAACCAAGGCACCAGCATATTTTCTGTGTCCTCATAGGGTGGAAGGAGCAAGGGAACATGCTTAAGTCTCTTTTATAAGGAGACTTATCCCATTCACGAGGGCTTCACCTTCATGACTTAATCACCTCCCAAAGGCTCCACCTCCTGATACCATTACATTGGATGTTGGGATCTCAACATATGAATTTGGGGGGACACAAGCATTAAATCTATATCATTCCACTACTAGCCACCCAAAATCTATGCCCTTCTTAGCTGCAAACTACATTCATTACATCCCTAAAGCCCCAAAAGTTTTAGCTCATTCCAGCATTAACTCCAAAGTCTATAATCCAGTCTCAGCTAACTATTATCTAAATTAAATATGAATGAGACTCAAAATATGATTTATCCTGAGGCAAATTGCTCCTCCAGCTGTGAACCTGTGAAACCAAACAAGTTACATGTTTCCAAATACAATGGTGGAAAGGCATAGGATGGACATTTCCATTCCAAAATGGAGAAACACAAAAGAAGAAAGAGGTAACGGGTCCTGAGTAAGTCCAAAGTATAAGGCAAACTCCATGAGGTCCTAAGGCTCAAAAATCATCCTCTTTGGCTTAATATTCTGCCCTCTAGGCTCACTGGGACTGAGGGCCTGCCTGGGGCTGTGGCTCTGCCCCCGTTGCTTCACCAGGCATAAACTGTGCCCCCAGGGTTCTGCCACATGGCCCACACACCCACACCTCTGGGCAGCGCTTTCCCCATGGTTCTCAATTCAGTGGGGCCATTTGGCCTGTTGAAAGGAAGACAACTGTCATCCTTTTTAAAACCAAGGAGGCAGCCCTGATGATCTGTTAATCTTCTTCAGGATCATTCTTCATTTCTCTTGAAAAATAGTGAATGTTCTCATCTGAAAAGCGTTGTGGTCCCATCCTGTAAAATCCAAATCTGACAACCTTCCTTCATTCCTTCTCATTTCCTTCCCCTTTAGTTCAAATTGGCAGTTTCCCTGCTGGGGTGGGTGATTAAGTTTGTGGTTCATACCTATACCAATCTCTTAAATAGTTGGCTGCATATTAGTGTTCTCTTCTAAACATGGGTTCTCATTTTTTGCAATATGGATAGACTGATAATTTTCTAAATCTACAAGTTCTCATTCTGTTTTGCTTAACAATTCTGTCTTTAAGTCATTCTCTCTTTCATTTTACTATAAGCAGTCAGGAGGAGCCAAGCTGCACCTTCAAAACTTTGGTTATAAATAGCTTCAGCTAAATATCCCCTTTCATTGCTCCCAAATTCTACCTTACTCAAAACAGCAGAACGTGAACGCGATTCAGCCAAGTTATTTGCCCATTTATAACAAGGATCACCTTTCTTCCAGTTTCTAATAACATGTTCTTCATTTCTCTCTGAGATTTTATCAGAATGGTCTTTACTGTTCATACACTACCAACATTCTGGTCATGGGCACATAAGTATTCTGTAAGAAGCTTGAGGCTTTCTCTATAGCTCTCCTCTTTTCTTTCTGAGCCTTCACTAGAATTGCTCTTAATGGTCCATTCATGGCAGTGTAAGCTTTTTCAAGCATGCACCTCAAAATTCTTCTAGTTTCTAGCCATTACATAATTTCAGAAGTGCTTTCATATTTTTAGGCATTTTTTTGTTTCAACAGCACCCCCACTTCTTGGTATCAATTTCTGTTAGTCTTATGAAAAGGCCTCTCTGAACTCCGTGTATTGGTTTATGTATGCCTGACTTCTAGGCTATAGTGGTACTCTATAAATTGCTACTAGCACTCTTGAAATTTTCTTGCTTAGTAGTTCCTTGAGGGCAAGGATTAGCTTTTTTTTTTTTTTTTTGAGACGGAGTCTTGCTCTGTCGCCCGGGCTGGAGTGCAGTGGCCGGATCTCAGCTCACTGCAAGCTCCGCCTCCCGGGTTTACGCCATTCTCCTGCCTCAGCCTCCCAAGTAGCTGGGACTACAGGCGCCCGCCACCTCGCCCGGCTAGTTTTTTGTATTTTTTAGTAGAGACGGGGTTTCACCGTGTTAGCCAGGATGGTCTCGATCTCCTGACCTCGTGATCCGCCCGTCTCGGCCTCCCAAAGTGCTGGGATTACAGGCTTGAGCCACCGCGCCCGGCCGCTTTATTTATTTTATATCCCTAATTCAATACTTAGCAAATATCAGGTACTCCATAGGAGCTCCTTCTCTTGTTGTCAGTAATTCAGTTCAATAAGCACCTATTGAGCACCTGACATTGGTTTGATGCCACGCCATTTTTTACAGCTGCAGGAAGCCTCAGTATTTAGTAAACAAGGTGATTATTTATTTGCAATAAGTCTGATATGGAGCAGCTAAATCCCGAGTTACCTCAGGAAAAACACAGAAACAGTAACTTACGTTCAGTGAGCACTGCTACCTTCCTAAATATTCACTAAACCCCCAAGAAATAGGTACTATTATTATCCCAATATTACTATGACGAAACAAGATACAGAAAATTTATCTATGGTTACACAACGTTGAAATGCAGATATTGACGTGTAATTCTATAACCTGTGTTTGCAACTACTGTGCTATGGTGCCTGTAGTATAATTAAAGAACAATGTTTTGGCAATACTGCATTTCCCAGATGACTTAAGTTCAATCATTTAAACACAAAGTATCTGATTTAAACTAGAATCTGTTACATGCTTCTTCAAGATTTTGCAGGATCACCACTCAGGATGCCCTCTGGCCTGTTGAGATGTGTATGGATCTAAGTTCTCCTTCACTGAATAATTCCAGAATGTTGTGATGCTTAAACTCAACAATTTCTCCTCCTTCCTCTCCTCTTCTTCCTCCTTCTTCTTCTTCCTCTTTCTCTTTCTTTTTGTTTAAATAGACTTTAATTTCTAGAGAAGTTTTAGTTTCACAGGAATATTATCTTTTTAAACTGCAAAAGAGAGACATATTCATTTTATAAAGTTTAAAAATACAGAAAATAAGATATTAAATGAAGGCATTGTATTTATGTGAAAGGGATATTGATGAGGTAATTGTGGCACGAATTGTTCTGGATTATCTGTAAGGTTTTATTGTATTCATTCTTTTTTTTTTTGAGACGGAGTCTTGCTGTGTCGCCCAGGCTGGAGTGCAGTGGCAGGATCTCGGCTCACTGCAAGCTCCGCCTCCAGGATTCACGCCATTCTCCCGCCTCAGCCTCCGCTGGGACTACAGGCGCCCGCCACCACGCCTGGCTAGTTTTTTGTATTTTTAGTAGAGACGAGGTTTCACTATGTTAGCCAGGATGGTCTTGATCCCGCCTCGGCCTCCCAAAGTGCTGGGATTACAGGCTTGAGCCACCGCGCCCGGCATACAATGTTTCCTCGTTGGTTCAACAATCTGAAACACTTAACATCAGAGCTGTCTGGTCCCATCTGTTTCTGCTATCTCATTATATTACCACCCTCCCTACAAAGCACCATTAACATCCTCAAGTTCTCCATGGGCTGATTTTCTAACTAAATTTCCCAGTAATATATTTATTAGGCCCCCCGACACACAATTATCTGAGGATCAGGAAAATGTCTTGTATTCTGAACCCTGGTGCGAGTGTGTATGTGTCTGCGTGTGTGTGTGTGTGTGTGTGAGAGAGAGAGAGAGAGAGAGATCAGATTTATTCAGAGTTGAGATGCTTGCTAAAAATGGAGACTCTGGACCTCACCCAAGACATATTAAATAAGAGTATCTAAGATTGAAGTCAGATATTCCGCCTACCAAAATATGTTTTATTTTTACTTTCCATCAGGAAATTGACAAGCACATTTAAAAGTAGAGAGGTTAATATAATGAACTCCATGTACTCAAAACTCAGTTTCAACAATTATCAATTCATAGTCAAGGTTATTTTACCTATAATGTGAAGCAAATTGTGGACATATCATTTGACTATTTCCATATGTATTTAGAACACATAACCACAATACAATTATCATACCTAAAATAATTAACAATAACCTCTAATATCATTACATTTTCAGTTCAAATATTTCTTGTTTCATAAATGTGTCTTAGTTGTATGGTGTTTCAAACCCTATCACGTAACTGATCCAGGCTGGACTGGCCCCTCTTTAGGCCTGTTGCTCAGCTCGCATGCTGGGACTTCCTTCCCCCAGTCTTCCAACTTCAGTACAATTTTTCCTGTACACTGTGTTTTCTGCCTCATTTTAATCTCCTACATTCATCCTCAAGTAACTTGTTATGATAAATACATTGAAAATAATTTTTCTGACTTGTTTTGAAAGATGACTTTTTCAGCCCTCACACTTTATTGATATCATGCTTGGGTATAGAATTCTAGGTTGAATGTAATTTTCTCAGAAGTTTGCAGGCATTATTCAATTATCTATGGTTTCTGGTGAAAAGTCTGATGCCACTATGATTCTAATTTCTTTGTTATTTTTTCAAATAATTTTGTCTCTTAAGTTTTGTGACTTTCTCTAATCGTGTTTTGAAATTTCACAATAATGCAATTAAGGTAGTGGTATTTTATTGTAGATGCTCAGTGGACCCCTATCAAGTTGTCCTTCAATTCCAGTGGACTTCGTTTTTTTCTTTGATGACTTTCACCTTCATTCTCTCATTCTCTCTGCCCTCATTTCTGGAAATTTTAAATATTAGACCTCCTGGATAAATACTTTACATATCATATCTTTCATTTAAATTTCCCAAGTCTCTGTTTTGTTTGGTTTTGTTTTTCTTGGTCTACATTCAGGTACCCGTTCCTTGACTTTGCTTTCTATTTAATTTTTCTTTTATTACACCAATCACATTATTTTACTTCTAGATCAGATTGAATCTCAATTGTGTTTTTTTCTGGTTACTGCTGCAGTCATAATTCTCACCCTTGGTTGCTGTTTTATGAATCTCAGCACACGAATTAATTTGCCTCTTGCATTACTGTAATTCGTTTCATGTCAGGGGCTATTTATTCTGATGGCTCAGCTTGGTTACCCTCTTTTGAGGTGTTGATTTGCCCATTTTTTCCATGACTTTTCTTTTTTTTTTTTTTTTTCCCGTCTGCTTATGTGTTCTTCCTGGCCCTTCACAGTTTAGGAAGACAACCAATTCTTCTCATCCATGTTAGTATATAGGCTTAAATGTTTTACTTCTTGGCCAGTAATCACTGTCACTGTAAAACATGTCCATTTTTTTTTTAATGCTTGCAAGAATCCTCTAGTATTATAGGTGTCCAGCTGGAATGTCTGCTGGGTCCAAGGTGTCATGGGTGTCTTCTATGTGGTGTGCTAGGGATGTTGCTACAATGCATCATGTCTTATGGCTAGGGCTAATAGCCAGTAGAAGAGGTTTCTGACAAACAGGAGTGATTACAGGGCATCCTATGCCACACATTTCCTGGGAAGAATACACTCCATAGCAGCTCTGGGCATAGTTTTATGCACGATCACCCCCAAAGCAGCCATACTTCTAGGGATCTGGATCAGAACTGGTTTGCCATTTGCCTCTTTTCATCCTTGAGGGACTAACTGGCTATTACCTCGACTCTTGGAAAAAAGGACTAATTATGCTATTCCTATTCTTTAGAAAAATTACGTCATGATTTTTTTAATATCATATATTTTTCAATTTTTAAAATGAGATATACCATAAATGACAATAATAAATCTCATGAACATATATAAAATTAACAATAAAACAAATGGTCATGTTTCTACCACCTAACTTAAGAAATAATATCTCGTGATTCTAAGCTGATGCTCCCTCTCCGTTTTTGGAGATCATGGGTCTGAGGTGGGAAGTATAGCCTTAGAGATGCCAAAGTAGCTTTCTAGCACCTCTTTCTGAAAAAAACAAGACAAACGTAGAAATGTACCATCTAGAAGGCATACTCGACTATTTGTAAACAGAAGTCTAGACAGTTATTGCTTGGTGTCTGGTGTGGCTGTGTAGGTCACCACTGGTGTTTCCTGTGGCATTTCTCTCTGGGCCACTGCTAACTCACACAGCACCTTTGTGTAAATCAGAAAAAAAAAGCCACTCCTGCCATTTGCTGCAATTTAAAAAATAACAATATGCACAAAAGTCTATAATGACTATGACTGTAACTGGTGCCCCCTAGAGTTTACAGGCCACAACCCACACAACCGTAATTCAAGGTAGACATAGCACATAGTACAGGGCTCCTCAGGTGGGCTTCATCCCTTACTGAATGCCTACTGTCTGCCAGGAACTCTTTTAGATTCTTGGCAGTCAGTGTTGAGAGAGACAAGATCTCTGCTCTTCTGGATTCCCCACGACTGGACTTCCGAGCAGGCTGTTTTGTGAGTGCTTGAGCTGTAGTCAACTATCAAGCTGGAGTTGTTCTTAAACTGGGTCGGGGTCCTGTGGTTACTAGTAAAACTGAGGCAGAACTTCAATTTACTTAGCATGCTACTATGCCAAGTGAATCCCAAGAGGTCATGTTGTACTAAGCTGATGAGTTCAGAGATCACATGGAGTTCTTAAGTTTATGATGACTCTACATCCTAATTTTGCCTAGACAATCCTAGGTTAAGTATCTTATCCCCATGTAATTATTAATATAACCCCTTTTCTCTCCTAAAAGTGTCCCAGCTTTGGACGGTAAATTATATGATCACATAAATTACCATTTTTTTTTTTCTGTGCCAACATCCCTTCAAAATCCTAGGGACTTAATACACTAAATATTTAGGTTTTGCTAATGGATCTGTGGATCAGCTGTAGCTTTGCCTCAGGTTGTCAGTCATGTTTAAGTTTACTCCTTGTTTTGGACTTTGGGCTCATGCCACGAGTCTTCTCATTATGGCAGTCAGGCTGGAAGATCAACTTTTATCTGAGAACTCTTTTTCTCATGCATAAGGTGGGATCACAAGGGACCTTTGCTTCAAGGTGACATGGGCCATGTTCACTCATATTTCATTGCCCAGAGCAAGTCGTATGCCCAAGACCAACATTGAGGATTGGGATTTATGCTTCTCCCTTGGAGAGGAGCCCTGTGATAGGACAGAGTGTCTAATAATACAGTTATCTCATCACATTCCTAAATCCTATGGCTTCCCAGTGTGCCCCTCCTCCAGCCTTTGCTGGTGGTGGTCTCCTAGCAGTGTCTGTGTCAGGACAGAGCTGAAGTGATTAACAGAATGTAGAGAAGTAGTTCTGTCTCCATTTAGACTGTAGAACGTATTAAGAGATTTCACTGCTATGTGGAGCCTGTTTTGTATTGGAGAGGGTGGGGATTGATGTTTGCAGCCAGATTACCTGGGACAAGGTTTCCTCCTTCCTGGTTCCCCAGCACTATCACCCACCACAGAAGTCTGCACCAGCATATTGTCTACTCTCCTGTGTGAGTGGTCAGAACCAGGTGGAGTCTGGGGTCAAACCATGTCCTCCCCACCTCATGCTGGGCTCTGTAAGGTATAGTTCCTATAGCCCCTTTTATTTTGACCCCACTGACCCCACTCCCTGTCCCCCATCCCTGCCTGTTGCTCTGCACCTGGGATTTTTAATTTTTATTTTCTCTCAGTCTCCCTTCATTTGCCTGTGTTAAATGTTCAACACTAACTGCCTTTTCTTTTAAAACAATTCCAGATATTCCTCAAAGTTAGTGGTTAGCTGATGAATTGATGACGTCCTTTCTTATTTCCCATTGCTTATCACATTTCTGCAGGATTTGAGGAGACAAAAGTGGAAAAGATTTGCACAGTTACCATATTGAAACTTCAACCCCAGTATTTTCAAACAGAGATATAATATTGTTTCAGTAGAAGGGTGAAGATAGATTTGGAGGCAAAGAGGAAATATGTTAAATCCATCAACAGCCCTGGCAGCTGTCTTGCTTTTAAGAGCAATTTTTGATAAACAGTTTTATCAGTTCACAAGAATGACCAAGTACCTTCAGAATCATATTAAAAAGCACATGGATGGTAGTTGTTCAGCTTGACTCAGTAGGTAAGTGACTTGCAGGAGGGGTTCCCATGCATGCTTCAGCAGAAATACAGCTTTGTCACAGATCATAGTATGTTGGCAGTGCTGTGCACAGTTGAAATTGTGAGTACTAAATGACTAATTTCTAATTTTCTCCTTCGTTAGAATATGAATATATGAAGACATGGCGTGCGCCTATCATGTTCCTCATTGTATCTCCAGAGCTTAGCATGGCACTTGGCATATAGTAGGCATTCAGAAAACTTTGGTTGAAGCAATGCAAATATTAATGATGGGCAGTAGAGGCAAACCCTGGGGAGAATCCATGGGGCTCCAGGTGTAATGAAGCACCGTAATGACAGGCAGGGTTGTCCTTTAAAAAATAAGGATTTTATGAGCACCATAGTGCCAGCAATGCTTTCAGATTGATGCTCAACCTCCTGGCTCTACTGTAGCTTGGGGCAGAAGCCTGGAGAGGGTGAACTGTTTTAAACCTTAGGGGCACAGTCACTGGATACTGAACTGCCAAGACTTGCTGACACCATGGGGCTGTGGTCCATGATCCATGTAGCAGATGCTGTCATTACCTGCCATGTCCCTTACCACTTCATTGTGTGCCTGTTGACCTCCAGTGCAGCCTCTGCATTGATTTCAATGTGGGATTTTCCTGGCCACTGAAGCTTACTTTGTTCATCTGGGCAGGTGTCAAATGATGGGAATTTAATGCCCTTTGGGAAATGCCCTCCAATTAATAACTAAAGAGAGCTAATGTATAATACCTCAGATCCCTTGCCACTTGGGTGAGGTGTATCTGAGGTGTATTAAACCTCCCTAGCAGACTTAACCTTTACTCCCTCACTGTGGGAACTGACTTGATAGTGTACCTTTTATTGACTTCCTTTTCTGGATCACTTCTCCTGTGTTTCCTTCTCCTTCTAAATAATACTTTGCCCTTGAATACTTGTTTTAGGGTATACTGCTGGGGAAACCCAAACTATAATATTCTATCCTGAGTCCTGAGGACTTACCACTGAGTGGGGGTTATTCTTGAAGCTGCAAAATTCACAGAAGATTTGAGCTTCATTTTGCGTAGAACCGTAAAAGTTAATAGGAAAAATAGAACCCAAAAAAAGCCCTCTAGTTTCTCTTATTTTAAAAAATTATGATTTACACAATTCCCCAGTTATATTATACAGCTCTCTGAGATGACAGAATAATTTTTAAGCACATTTGAAACTGCCCTGCTCAAAATACATTAATGATTGGTGCTGCCTGTAGGATAGAGTATCATTTCACTTGAAGGGCATTCTAGTCTCCATGAATGTATCCATTTTCTTGCCATAGCAAGCTGTTTATTGTTTCTAAACATGACCTGCATGCTATGGTACCTCCTCTGTGTTTCTGCTCACTGGTCCTCTGGTTTGTGTATGAATTCTCATTGCCACTGCCCCAGAATTAAGTAACCTAGCCGTGCGCCCCAGCATGACCTTCCACAGTCGGCTCCCAAGGGATGAGTGGATGAGAGGGTCATTCTGCCCGTACTGTGCAATGAGTGGACTTGCGGGGAATGATCACACTGACCTTTGATCTTTGCTTCTTTGCAGATATCTCAGTGAGCCTGCTGACCCTTGTGGTCACTGCCTGTGGTCTCGCTCTCTTTGGCGTGTCTCTCTTCGTATCTTGGAAACTCTGCTGGGTTCCGTGGCGAGAACGAGGCCTGCCCTCTGGTAGCAAAGACAACAACCAGGAGCCTCTTAACTACACGGACACAGAGACCAATGAGCAGGAGAACAGTGAGGACTTCCTAGACCCTCCCACACCCTGCCCTGACTCCTCCATGAAGATCAGCCACACCTCCCCTGACATTCCCCTGTCCACCCAGACGGGAGTCCAGGAGAACTGTGCCCATGGCGTCCGCGTGCAGCGCCAAGTCACAGAGCCAACCTCGTCGGCTCGGTCAGTAATGCCTCCTCCTTTCTGAATGCAAGGAGGGACCACCCCCCATTCCCCTCTCTGGCAAAAATAGCACTGATTGGTCAAGGAACCTATAATCTTTTAGATTTCTGTTCTGTATCAGAGACATGAATATGGAAAACTCCATGCTAACCTAACGCTGAAGTTAGGTTCCTGAGCCCTTCTTGGTCTCTACTTAGTTTATAAAAATAGTAGTTAACATTATTAAGACAGCATGTGTGAAGTACTCTGTAAAAACTTTATATTCATATTTTATTAGAGCTCACAATTTAGCATGAAATGTATACTAATATCATTTTTATTTTACAGCAGAAGAAACTTAAGGAGATTACATTTTTTAAAAAGCCATATATGTAAATACCCAGGTCAGGATTTGAATCCTGGTTCAACCAACACAAGAATCTGAGCTCTTAACCACTCTTCCCTGCTGCCCTCCTACTGCTTTAGAATTTATTCCCTGTGCATCTGACCTATCCTAACAGTCACACACAGGCTCTCTTCAGACTCCACCAGGTGGCTGGAGGTTTTTGTCCATCTTCAGCCTTTGGAAGGCTTACAGAGTACCAACACCTAGGTCACTCTCTTTTTATTGTCTGGATGCTTTATGCTCTTCAGCAGTAGAGAAATAATATAATGCAGTGAAAAAAGATGCGGTCTCTCAAGTCAAATGAATTGGCTTTACTTACATGTGTGACATTGAACAAATAACTTAAACTCCATATCTGTCCATTTCCTCTTCTTCAAAAGAGGAATAGATACTACTGATTTGTAGGTGGTTTTAAGAATGAAATGATAACATGTGCTTGCACAGGTCTGGCACCTAGTAAAAGCTCCAAAATGTGAGCTACCATTTTGCTGTTAGTATTGCTATTATGGCCTCTCCCAAGGCTCAGACATTGCACAAAAGTGTGTTTGAGGCTAAACAACCAGTTCTAAGTCACTGGATATAAAAACTCATTTTCAATAAGATATTTCAGGAAAAGAGACTCAGGAAGCAACTTTCTGTAGAATGAAAATATTGGCCTGAGTGATGGCCAGAGAAATAGCATGTGCTGTTATTTGTAAAGTATAAACACAATTTGGAGGTATTTTTAAAAAATCTTTATTGTTTGTTCTCCAGAAACAGAAATAAGACTTTACCCTTTTTATGCTAATTGAGTTTACCCTAGAGGCTCCACTCATTTTCATTAAGTGGGATGGAATATGTCAGTTTATAATTTGATTGTTTCAGAAACTTATTTTAGCATTATTTTCAATTCTGAATCAAAGAGCCAAATCTAAAATATTCCTCTGTGAGGAGATGGGTAGTTGTCTGCCATTTGATTTAGAAGAAATCCTCAGATTTTATCACTAGGATTTATCTTCAGATTTAAAACTTAAATATAACTAGAGCTCTGTTTGATGCTGTCATAGAGTTCATGCAATGTGCAGACTCATAATAAAATCCTTTCAGTATTTCAATAGCTAGAGCCTTTTAGATAGAGTCTCCACTGAAATTTCCTTCGAAATTGCCTCCTATTTGGTTCTACTCTGCATGTAACTTTTCTGATCTGAGTTCCTCCAATATATGGTGGTAGTACTGTGATCTTTTTAGATGTGATCTGAGGACTCGGCCATAATTTTAACAAACTAATAGCAATGATGCCACTCTATCACAATATTTATACTGGAAAAGTATATAAATATACTGCATATCAGTAAGTATTTGCTTAAAAAATAAAAACTCTTATCATCACTACTGATTTGTAGAAATTGGGTAGAAGGAAAAAAATTACAAGGAAGAGTGAAGGAATTATCCCTGTAAAATTCACTTTGTGTTCAGATTTATTTTAGTTTTGAAGGCATGCAATTACATTATCTTTTCTGATGACAAAAATCAGGTTTAGGAATATCTGAACTACTATAAGAAAACTACTCTTTTCTAACTGCATTTAACCTAATACTGACAATTTCCATTTTTATGCATTTAAAACATTCATACCTAAATTACTACTGACCTAGTTTTATGGGGTCTGTCTAGAAATACATGTATCCTTGTCTCAGGATCTCACCACAATAAGAGCAGTACATGGTCTTCTAATTCTTTGGGGATTATGTTGCATCATGAGAAAATGCACACACACACATACACACTTTTTGCTAACAAAAAGGAAAAAGAGAATGAAATTTCCTTTATGCCTCAAAGCGTTTTTAACATTCTTCTTTAAGTAACATTTTTAATACCCATATTTGGGGAGGGGAAAGGTAAGCTTTGCTGAGAAAGCTCTCAACAGTCTGCTTTTCCAGTTACTGTTTCTTCTCCTTTATTTCTCATTATGTTCTTTACTTTCTCCCTGCCGACACTTTCTTACTGCTTCCATCCTGCAGCCATTATCACCATCTCAGGACAGCCATTATCATAGTCTCAGGGTTCCCATTGCATGTAAGACATAGCCTCCATTTAAAGGTGTCTTCAGGATCCTTGTGATTGGCACAGTTTCTGTCACACCATTTACATCAAAAATCTCAACTTCACCTGGCCTCTTCAGCTTGGATGTGTTCTTGGATATATTTGGCTGACACGGTGCCTTTTTGAAATGTCCTAAAGATGAGCTTTGTTTTATCTTCTAAGAATGTTTCTGGTCAGAATGACTTTCTGTTGTTCTTTCAAGATCAAGCATGTTCTGTGTCTAGTTACTTCAGTGACTCTAATACCATCCAAAATTCCTGTCAATTCTTTTTTATTTGAATGAAATCCCTTTTGTTTAGTGATCCAATATGCTGGAAATGTGGATATTTTAATTTTCTCAGAATTTTTTAATTCCAGAGCTTTATAAAGTTCTCTACTCTAAATGTATGAAAATCCCTGGATCCCCAAAATAGAAGGAACCTTGAAAGGCCATCTAATCCATTTCCTGATTCATGCCCTAAGATGAAAGTTCATCCTGTTTTTTTAAAGCCTTCTCAAATTTCTTATGTAACACTTTGGTTTTTCGAAAATTTCGATTACCACACCACAAAACCCTTATCAGGTCTGTTAAGGCCCTGCATGATAATACTGCCATAGTCTGCTTCCAACAGTCTCACCTTATGGCCAGGGCCACCATGTTGCAGGATCCTAGGGGACACTTTTAACATGAACTCACTAGGAGACTGCCTGGAAGAAGCTTGTTGTACTGCAGCTGTACTAGCTCCTCTCTTAGTTCCTTCAGCATCCCAAGCCCCTTCCTGCCTTGAGGTCTTGACACATGTTTTTCCCTCAGCCAGGAATCCTTTTCTTTTCTTTTCTTTCTTTCTTTTTTTTTTTTTTTTTTCCTTTCTTTTTTTTTTTTTTTGTCCTTCTTGGGTCCTTTACTTCTCTAAGGCCCTAGCTGAAACATCACCTTCTCAGAAAGGTCTCCCCGGCCACCCCATGTGAAGTCTGTGTTCTGTCCCCACTCCTTCCCACTTCAATTCTCCCTCGCATTGCCTTGTTTTCCCTCATTCACAGGATTAAATTATTTTAAGTGATTCTTTATTGCTTGTACTCCCCTCTAGACTGAGTTCTGTGAACTCGGAGACCACATCTGTTTTGTTTCTTCCTGTCTATCCAGCCCCTAGCACCACCTAGCACACGGAGGACTTTTTTCCATGAATGACTGACAGAATACATATCAGGCTACTTTTCTCTTGCTCTTCTGACAAGAATAGCAAAGGGCCAGAAGTATAAACTGAGCAGAGCCTATAATGGTGTGAGGCTGGCAGAAGGCCACTTGTCCCAGGTCTCACATTCAAATCAGGCCCCACATCAGATTTTTGACCTTATCTCTGATTTAAGCAATCCATAGAGTTACAGAAATATGCTGACAGAATTGAAAGAGGAAGATAACCATCACACTCTAAATTTAGGTCCCGTGATTGGCCACAACTCAAGTAAATAGTACACAAAAATTAAATGTTGTAATTATACTATGAGTAGCACATTTCTATTAAGTTACATTTTTGTGTGGTGAGAACATTGGTTCAATGTAAACATCTAAAACATAATTTTTGAATCTGAAGTTATTTCTTTAGATTTAAAGAAACTAACTGCTTCAAAAGTGGAAGTTGCCTAGACCTATCTCAACTTCCATGAGACCCTGAAATGATATGTAAATGAGTGTTTTCTCTACTGGGATTAAATTATCAGAAACTATTATATCCATAACATTTCTGTATTTACTCTAAGATATCAAGCATTTGCTATGTGCAAAATTCAATATTAGGTAGTGTCAATAAAGAGAGAAAATATATACAACCCTGCCCACAAAAGACCCACAGCAAGAACACCAATTATACACATTGAAGTGCTCAATTTGTTCTTTAGAAGATTAATCTGGAAAGAATGTATAAGTGTATAAGATGCATGGGACAGTAGTGAAGATTGGATGTATACAGGAGCCTCTCTGAGGGCCTGAACTCAGCTGGGATCAATGGGAATGAAAAGAGACATAAGACGTGAGCTACTGTAGAGAACGTTCTGGTGAACAAAGGCTCATCTTAGTTATGGAGGATAAAGTATTCAAGGTTTCAAATCTGTTTAACTTGGGAGGGAGTGGGAGGAAGCAGGTCTTGCCTCAGTGTATCCACCTACCCTTGACAACACACCTTCACTGGCCCCAAGGCCTGATGCCTGTCCCTTCATTATCTCACTCGTGGAAATCCTTGAATCTTCAGGCCAAGAAAACCTCAAAATTTCCACTTCCTCCAGCCCTTGTATTCTACTAACTGTGTCTGTCCCTATCCAGGATTTCCCCTTCTTCTGTCTGCCTGTGGTTCAGGACAACCCAACCCTCTCTTCTTCATGACCAGGGGAATGTTGAAGAAGAAAAACATCCTGTCTCCACTGTTTCTTTCCATAATTCCCTGCCTTGACTTGAACATAGGAAAGAAACTAGTAACATTTCTGAAACCACAATTTGCTTCTTTTTTCTCCTTGGATCCTGAAGCTTTGTAGACACTGGTGCCCGAGAACCAGGGAAAGGACAGGTCAGGTTTCACCTCTGAGATGGGCCACTGCAGTGAACGAACACATATTAGGATGCACTTGTTCATGGCTGCACATGAAAGCCCGTGATGGAAAGGGTGTTGGGGAAATGAGTGCTGGCTTATAGAGCCTGGACTCAAAGATGCAGTGGGTGTATGTGAGGGACTCTGGAAAAAGCTACTGGGGCAGAAAAGCTGAAAGTACCGTTCTACTAGAGAACTGGGACCAAGATGAAAACAGATTTAATGTCCATATTGACATCTACAGCATCAGCTTGGAGGTGGCTAAGGATGAGGCCAAGTTAAGCAGGCAAGCCCAGCTCAAGTATCATCTCCTTCATAAAAATTTCCTCAGCCAGAGGTCTTTCTCCCTCTCTTCTTCTGAGTGGGGAACCATCAGTCAATGGCATTAAATTTCTAGACCCTTGTCCTGGGAGCCTCGCATTTACTGCACTCAAAACCACCTCCATTGACCATTTAGAGCCACCTCACCTGGGGTGGGGCAAGCTCAGGTCATGGCACTATATTCCGTATCTTTCCTCCCTCTTGCTTTGGGCTTGCTTTTTCTTCCCACCTCTGTTTGAGTGGCCTATGAGAGCTATAGAATATTGATTTTCCATTTCCTCCACCCCCTTTTCTCCTTTACATCCCTGAGGCAGTCTCCCTGCTCTACTTTCTTATTTTCAGCCCCCAGACCTCCAGAGGTTATACGGGAAGATTATGAGTTACCCTGGTTCTCTGGCTGTTCTAAGCTTCTCTATTCTACCATGCCTCTCCCCGAACTCCAGTAAACTCTAACTCTCTTCTGAATGGAAATTGAAAGAGATTGAAAGGGAGCCCCAGGAGTAAGAACCTGTCATGCCCAGTGACAGTCTTTGTATCTGCTTTAAGCCACTACCTTACAGTTAGATTCAACTGATTTCCCAATAGTAAGTGTGATTCTGAATGGAGGGGGAAAGTGTTAGGAATGAAATTAATCATGTAAAATGTTTGAGTAGATAATAGTATTCATATCTGTGACTGGTTTTTTGTTTGGTTGGTTGGTTTTTGGTTTTTGAGTTTTTTTGAGACGGAGTCTTTCTCTGTTGCCCAGGCTGGAGTGCAGTGGCTCAATCTTCACTCACTGCAACCTCTGCCACCTGGGTTTAAGTGATTTTTCTGCCTCAGCCTCCCAAGTAGCTGGGACTACAGGTGTGTGCCACTATGCCTGGCTAATTTTTGTATCTTTAGTAGAGACAAGGTTTTACCATGTTGGCCAGTCTGGTCTCGAACTCCTGACCTCAAGTGATCCACCTGCCTCAGCCTCCCAAAATGCTGGGATTACAGGTGTGAGCCTTTGTGCCTAGCCCATAACTATGATTGTTTTTTGTTTTTGTTTTTGTTTTGTTTTTTGAGACAGAATCTCACTCTGTGATCCAGGCTGGAGTGCAGTGGCGCAATCTCTGCTCACCGCAAGCTCCACCTCCCAGGTTCACGGCATTCTCCTGCCTCAGCCTCCCGAGTAGCTGGGACTACAGGTGCCTGCCACCATGCCCGGCTAATTTTTTTGTATTTTTAGCAGAGACAGGGTTTCACCACATTAGCCAGGATGGTCTCGATCTCCTGACCTCGGATCCGCCCACCTTGGCCTCCCAAAGTACTGGGATTACAGGCATGAGCCACTGCACTCAGCCTGTGATTGGTTTTTAAGAGGTCAGCTGTATTGGGGATTTTTGGAGGTATTCATGTGCAATTGGGTTCTCAGGGAATGGGATCTTTTTTCAGTCTTTGAACTATAACAACAACCCCGCCTCCCTGTTGGCAATCCACTTTGGTTAGGAAGGGCTAAGCATGCGGGACAGTTTATCTTCAGATTTCATGTCTAAGAAAATGTACATGTAGAACAGAATATGTCACACTAGTAAGTAGCCAAATCCATGTATTTTAAATCAAAATTGAAACTATGGTGGCCAGGCACAGTGGCTCACGCCTTTAATCCCAGCACTTTGGGAGGCCGAGGCAGGCGGATCACCTGAGGTTGGAAGTTCAAGACCAGCCTGACCAACATGGAGAGACCCTGTCTCTACTAAAAATACAAAATTAGCCGGGTGTGGTGGCGCATGCCTGTAATCCCAGCTACTCAGAAGGCTGAGGCAGGAGAATCGCTTCAACCTGGGAGGCGGAGGTTGCAGTGAGCTGAGATCGTGCCATTGCATTTCAACTCTGGTCGATAACAGTGAGACTCCATCTAAAAAACAAAACAAAACAAGAAAAAAAACACCATTTTGGTAGATTTAGTCCTACAGGCAATGGTGAAGACAAAATGTTGCTGTGATTAATCTAATGCCAGTACTAAGAAAATTCAAAAGTAAATTGTAATGCACAGTCTGCCCAGCAACCATCTGCAGAGCAGCTGAGTGACAGGGCCTAGGACTGACACGAGATTGTTGTCTGGGACTGGATTGTGTAGACACAGAATTGTTGGTCTTCCACAGACTCATCTGTAAAAGGAGCATCCGGTCGATATTGAGGATGCACTTTTATCATGTAAACAGTGCCACTTACCAGACAGTACCTAGAAGGGTGGGAACTGATGCAGGACCCAATTATGGCCCTTTTTTGAATCTAGTCTGTAAAGAAAAATCAATAGCAGAGGGAAATAGGGCTGGCACCAGCCTATTCCAACCTCTGCATATGGCAGGTTTCTTTCTGCTGCCTCCCAGTCCTTTCTGCCCACAGAGTCCAGTAAAGTGAGACTCAAGCTCTATTCTAGCACTACATTGGTTCCATTTCTGGACAAGGGAATGACCTGGCTGCACTAGCGCAGAAAGCCAGTTTTAGATGCTTAACAGCAACTCCTGCCTTCCCTCCCTCACCCATCCAAATCATAAAATACAGAGAAACCTTAAGATTGTGGATTTCTCTGTAAGTGATTAAAATCTCCCATCAACAACTTTCGGACCACACACTTTTTGTATATGTGGGAATTTATGTGACTGGGCTATGTCTGCTTGCTATGGACTGTGTTAGATGTGACAGGTACAAGTGACAGCTCTGTGACAGTACTCTTGTCATACCATGTGGGTGATTAGTGATTAGGAGGCTATTTTAGGATAAAGAGGAATGCTCAGCATAGCAATATCTGTGGTGACAAGGGAGAACACTTTCAAACATGTCTGGGGGTCCCTTGGTTCCATATTTACATCTTTATTTCATTGTCTGAAGAAAGGAAAAGAATGGCAAATTTAAACGTTTACTCTGACTCTCCAACTGTTTACCAATCCCTAAGAGACATCCCAGCTGTTCTTTTTCACCTTCTAGTAAAGAGGCTATTTTAATTAAGGTTGTTGACTAAATGCATACAGTATAATATAATGACTCCAAACTGAGCTAAAAACAGCAAAAGTAACCTTAAAAACAACCTTGTATGTGATAACTACTCTCAACTTGGGAAGACATGCACAGATCAGACAGGCTTTAAAGAGAATTTTTGGGAAACTTCTAACCCAAACCAATACTTACAGGGTAAGTAGCAAATATTACAGTAGCAAATATTTAATTTAAAAGTATCAGTATCCAACATCTCCAGTTGAATCCCTACATATATTTATAGTAGCTCATCTTTAATTTTTGTGCCATTAGTGTTTATTTCAGAAATAAAACCTGTCTTCTTGATCACTAATCACCCATGTGTACAGCAAAAACACAGTCCCAATGCTGTCACTTGTACCTGTCAGAGCCACTACAATCAGACACATGCCACTTGTACCTGTCAGAGCCACTACATGCAGACACATCCCAGTCACATACATTTTTGCATGAGCAAAAGCTGTGTTCTTGTGACGAAATGATTTGATTTGAACCAGTAAGAATTTATATCCTGATAAAGCTGTAAGCCGGTGGCAAGAAATTCTGTGTAATTTAGGGAAAGATTCATTCTTCTTAAAGCAACATTTGGCTATTTCAATTTCGGAATGATATTATATATAAAGTTGAATAATTTTATTTTTAAAGCAGTTTGTACAAATCTTTACATTCCACCAGACGAATAAGCTTCTTTAATGGCATATTAGACAGTTTAGAAAGCGTATTAAACCTTTAAAGCTCCGAGGTCACATGTTCCTAGGTTCATTTCCTGATACCAAGCCTCAGTTTTGAGCTTCAAGACTTAGGGAGCAGCTTACTCACACAGATGAGCATTTTGAATTTAGGCCAAAACAAAACAAAACAAAAGCCCACAGTTCTAAGCTCCTAACAAAACATAACGGTCTACCTACATCCCAGGCAAAAGTTTCCGAGAGACCCGTAGCTAATAAGATTGTAACTTTGTTCTGTGTTGCTCTTCATTGAAGGCATAATTCAATCCGAAGACAACTCAACTTGTCAGACCCGGACTTCAATATCCAGCAGCTTCAAAAACAGGAACAGTTGACTGGAATTGGTAGAATTAAACCAGAGTTATATAAGCAGAGGTCATTGGATAATGATGACGGGAGACGGAGTAACAGCAAGGCTTGTGGGAAACTGAACTTCATTTTAAAATATGACTGTGACTTAGAACAGCTCATAGTGAAGATTCACAAAGCTGTCAATTTGCCTGCCAAGGACTTTTCTGGGACTTCAGATCCTTATGTCAAGATCTATTTGCTTCCTGATCGGAAAACAAAACACCAGACTAAAGTTCACAGAAAGACCCTGAACCCTGTGTTTGATGAAGTGTTTTTATTTCCGGTTCCCTACAATGACCTTGAAGCACGGAAGCTTCACTTCTCTGTGTACGACTTTGACAGGTTCTCTCGTCATGACTTAATCGGCCAAGTGGTGGTGGATCACTTCTTAGACTTGGCTGATTTCCCCAGGGAGTGCATCCTTTGGAAGGATATCGAGTATGTCACCAATGTGAGTCCAGCATTTCTTCATTTTGGTGGTGGGGGCATCTTAGTTAGCAGGAAAACAGATTACTTACACATTATCTTGAGGACAAAGTGTAAAATTCTTATCAATGTGCATGTAGCAATTATTTCAGAACCTCCTTGTACCTTTTCAGAAACAGGGTTTTAACAATATTGATTTTGAAGTTTCCAAGTATTATTCCATGCAAACATTAAAGAGTAACTTTCTCTCTTTTCTACTTTCAGATTCTTAGCTAGTCCCTAAGAGATGCAGGTGTTATCTGTCCTCCATACCTCATTTTCTTTAGAGTTTTTTCAGGTTGTTTATGCTAAATGCAACCCGGCATTCTATTAACCATAGTCTGCAGCTAAGAGACCATTGCCTGACTATGAGAGCAGTAGGTACTTACCTGTGTTCTCAGGTTGGCTCAAGAGCATTTCCCATGATTGGATCCTCAACTTCAATCCTACAAGTGGGAGTGGTTGAGAAGAGTTGGAACCACATTTTTAAATGTAAAACTCACAAAATCCAAGCTACAAGGAGGGAAGTCTGGAAAGAAACTATAGATAATGGCAAAACTAATCTGTCGACAGTCACATCCAATTTAGCACTCAGAAGAGAAGTCAAAGGTGCTGTGTAGTGGTGCAATACATCTATGTCTACATTTTAAACACAAGATTTCAGAGGTGATATTTCTACTCCATTTACATCCTTTTCATTATCCTGTTGAGGTGTATTGGCATTCCAGAAATAGAAAGCAAAATTGAACATTCTTAGGTAACTCTGATATTTTAAGGCCGCTTGTTTCTTTCACCTGTCCAAATTCCCTGAGATAACTTTGTTAGTTCCTCTTCTTGGATATGAGATATTCTGAGGCCAGCGTAGCTCTCTTTCTCTGCCATGGCATCCAAAGGGACCAAGCACCACTGTCCTTATTCAGTTCAGACACTGATTCAGCTTGAGTCTGGAGCCTATTTAGTGAAAGACTAACCTCTGCCTAATGACCAGATAGCTACACCAGTAGCCACTTTTATGAACTAGAAACTCACCCATGCTTTGGTTGCCCTGTGGGACACCTTCTCTCCACATGCCACAAGGTTCCAGTGCCAGCTTTGTGCTGCTATCCAAATAAACAAAATGTAGCATGGTATTCTGCTGGCCTTTATCACAATGATGAGGAAAGAAAGGAGTTGGAGCTGGATTAGGTGCAGAGAATAGCAGCTGATGAAACCAAGGTGATTTGGGATACTGGGGAAGGAATAGGTCTCCTTATCTTAAAAGATAATAATACATACATGTAAACCCAACAATGGATGCTGGGGAAAGCAAGGATTGTCTCCCAAATCCCAAATGACAAAATCAGGAAGCAACATGAGAACGTTTAAAGAAACAAAATGGGAAGGCTGGTTATACAAAGATACCAATGGCTCAGGCATCACCCCCTCACTGGGGTATTTACTAAGTCTCTCTGGTTATGGGAGCTGAGACACTACCAGCTGCAGTGAGGTGCCTTGAACTTATGTCTCATCTCAGGTATGGTAAGGAGATGTTGGTCACACCATCTAATGAGACATCAACTTACATTTTTTGACAAATGGATTCCATAAAATAGCTGGAGAGGTTATTAGAAAGTTCAGTGAGGATGTTGCTGAGAGTTGCCTTCTAGAGACTTTGTGGTGAGAGCAACACTGCACAGTGGCTGATACTGGATAAGGCTGATGATCCCTGGTGGGAACGACTCCTAGGACAGGTTTCTGTGGACAAGAATATGGAGTGGCAGGTGGTAGAGACCTTCTGGCCCTGAGATTACTGCCATTTCAGCATTCTCTAGAGAGTAAGGTTTTCTTTTCCATTGTTGGAAAATCCTAGATTTCCATAAGGAGAATGTGAAATTATTTATCAAGGAGGAAAACCAATAAACCTACAGGGTTCAGATTTCTCAGTTGTTTCTTCAGGCAAACAATAAATCTTCTGAGCATTGATCTAGGCCTTTGGATGGCCACGGGAGAGGGTAGGTCCTGTCAATGAAATTACAGGCTATTTCATAGTCTGCCATATTTTTAAGTTCCATTTTTAAAAGTGTTACTTGGAGCTGTGGGTTTTTTGTCTTTTTTTTTTTTTTTTTTTACAGAGACTGAAGATATGGATCTGAGACTGGCCAGGGTTCCCTTGTTATAATATAGCTTGTAGCTACTATAGTAAATGTAATAATATGGATTAATGAAGGAATAATTAAATTAACAGGCCTGAACCCACCATTTAGTTGAAGAATAGAACATTACCAGTACT
>NW_012117166.1:1266303-1268534 GCF_000951035.1 Colobus angolensis palliatus
TTTTTTTTTTTTTTTTTTTTTTTTTTTTTACAGAGACTGAACATAAAGATCTGAGATTTGCCATGGTTCCCTTTTTATAATATAGAATGTATATAATATAGTAAATGTAATAATATGGATTAATGAAGGAATAATTAAATTAACAGGCCTGAACCCACCATTTAGTTGAAGAATAGAACATTACCAGTACTTTTATTGGCCTTCAAATTGTTCTCTATTACATTCCCTCTCAGTTCAGTCCTGCCAAGAGAAAACTACTATCTTTAATTTTACTTATATCATGATATTAAAAATATGCATGCATATAGATATGACAATATGGGTTTAGGTTTTGTCTATTTTGGCATTTTATAGCTCTTCTTTGACTAGTTTTTTTTCCGTTGGTCAACATTGATTATGGCATTTAATAATAGAAATAAGTAGAGCAGCTGTGGCTTATGTATCTTCATTGCTATATAATATTCCATTGTATTAATATTAATATATGACAAATTAGCATTCTTGTATTGATGACGTTCAGGATGTTATTAGTTTTTCTGTGATCCTGAATAATATTGCAGAGATTTTTGTATGCATCTTTTGGTTCACATATGCAATCATTTCTCTAGGGTGTATCCCTGATAGAGGTAAAGTATACATGTGTTCAACTTTTCTAGATAATGACAAAGTCTTTTTCAGTCATTTTCACATATCACAAATTGATCCTTCCACTGTTGAAATGTGATAATCCCTAGTGTTCCACTTTCTCTCCAACTCTTGCAATTGCCACACTGATTACAATGTATGTGTGTGCATGTATGTAAAATTATGTATTATTGGTATTTCTTCAGTTGCCTGGTTTGACCATCTTTTGATATATTTATTGGTCATTCATGTTTTCTTTCTTGTGAAAATTCTTGTTCAGCACTTACTCTAGTATTTTCCTTTCCTTGTTGATTCACATAGGCTCTTTAAGCAGTCGGGATGCAAATCCCTTGTTGGTTATGTGTTTCACAAACATCATCTCTCCATTTATGGCTGTCTTTGTATTCACTTTATGGTGTCTTTAATAAACAGAGGTTACGTTTAGTTTAATAAAATGTGTCAGTATTTTCCATTGTAAATTAGCGCATTTGTGTCTACTTAAGAAGTACTTAAGTATCCTATGTCAGAAAGATATTTCTCCTATGCTTTCTATTAGAAGTGTTAAAGTTTTGTCTTCCTCAATTATGATTTTAATCCATCTAGAATGGAAATGTTTATATAGTATGATATAGGCATCATATATCAGTCAGCTTGGGCTGCCATAACAAAATACCATAAATTGGGCAGCTTAAACAATAGATATTTATTTCTTAGAGTTCTGGAGCCTGGGATATCCAAGACCAAGTTTCAGCAGATTCCATTCCTGGCGAGGCTCTCTTCCTGGAGCACCTTCTCGCTGTGCCCTCATGTGATGGAGACAGGAAGACAGCTCTGGTTCTAGTCTCTTTTCCTCTTCTTATAAGGACACTAATCCTATGATGGGGGCCCCACCCTTATGACCTCATGTAAACCTAATTACCTCCCAAAGGCTTCATTTCCAAATACTGTTACAATCACACTGTGGATTAGAGCTTCAACATATAAATTGGGAGGGACAAAAACATTCAGTCCATAACATATCCATATTTATTTTTCTATATGAGTAAAAAATTTTCTGGCATATTTTCCCAATAATATGCACTGTATGTTCTGTCCTATATAGATTTCTGTATGTGCAGAACTTGTTTCTAGATTCTCTTTTCTATCCACTGTGATATTTAACTATCTCTATGAATAGCACAATTTGCAAATTACTATTGTTCTATGATAAGCTTTAACATCTGGAAGGGCAAATCATCCAGCCTGCTTCTTTTTTAGTTCAGCCCTGGCTGGTACTTGACTTTTCTCACACATTTTAGAATCACATTGCCAAGTTAAACGCTCTTTTTGGTATTTGGATTTATATGAAGTCTATTGATCAATTTATGAAAATTTTGTATCTTTTGTGATATTGAGTCTTTCTACACATGACCATGGTATATCTCTCCATTTAGTTATTCATTTACATATTTCTTCTTTAAAGTTTTTTATTCAAAGCTTATAATTTTCTACATTAAGATCTTGCATGAATCTTTTTAGATTTACTGCTAGGTATATTACTTTTTGTTCTTTTAAATAGTATCTTTTCTAAAATTTCATTTTCTTTTCTTTTCTTTTTTTTTTTTTTT
>NW_012117166.1:1269424-1275221 GCF_000951035.1 Colobus angolensis palliatus
TTAATAAAGTGTCTTTAAATTTCCATAGAGTATGATTTTAGATATATATAGATAGATATAGATATATATCTATTTTTTTTTTTAATGGAGTTTCGCTCTTGTTGCCCAGGCTGGAGTACAATGGCGTGATCTCGACTCACCTTAACCTCTGCATCCTGGGATGAAACAATTCTCCTGCCTCAGCATCCCAAGTAGCTGGAATTAGTAGGCATGCACCACCACACCCGGCTAATTTTGTATTTTTAGTAGAGGTGGGGTTTCTCCATGTTGGTCAGACTGGTCTCTAACTCCTGACCTCAGGTGATCTGCCTACCTCGGCCTCCCAAAGTGATGGGATTACAGTCATGAGCCACCATGCCCGGCCTTAGCTATATATATTTTGTGGATATGTTCACCATATTAAGAATGTTTTACTCTCTTCAGAGTTGAGTAAGCCTTTTTATTACACATAATTGTTTTATCATATGCTGTAATCTAGTGAGGCTTTTTACCCCTTTAATCTGCTATTTTGGTCAATTATGTTGATTGATTTTCTAATTTTGAGCCAATCATATATTCCTAGAGTGATCCACACTGATCTTGATATAGTACATTTTCTTTACACTGCTGAGTTCAGTTTGCTAATATTTCATTTAGCATTTTATTGCTTCTGTGCTCATGAGTGATGTGTGTAATTTACTGTCTTGTACTGTCCTTGTCTGGCTTGGAATCGAGGTAATTCTTGCTTTATAAAGTTAGTTTGGGGCATTATTTTGGGTGCCTGCCATTTGTTTCTGCTCGGTGTCCCTGAAGGCTTTGGATTTTTGTATATCTTTCTTCAAACTGGAAGAATACCCCTAGTTTCTGACTTCTGCTTAGGTTCAGACAAAAAGAAAGGGAGAAGAGTCGAGTCAGGATATTCATTTCCCTATTTCTTTTTTTCTTTTCTGAGACAGAGTCTTGCTTTGTCGTTCAGGCCTATTTCTTGAGGTATCTGTAGGCTGGCAATAACTTTCAACTGAAAGCCACAGCTCCTGAATATGCCTTTATTTTGCCTTTATTCTTAAAAGATTGTCTGTGAATAACAATTTGGGAGCACAAAACTGAGTTACTTTGATTTTGGCATTATAAAACTATCATTTCATTGTCTTCTGACTTCCAATTGTTTTTGAGAAGTCAACATTTAGTCTAATATTTATTCCTTTGTATAGGAATAAAACTATAATTACTACAGACTCCATAAAACTAGCTCAGTAGTAATTTAGGTACGAATATTTAAAATGCATAACAATGCGAGTTGTCAGTATTAGGTCAAATGCAGCTAGAAAGAGTAGTTTTCTTATGTAGTGCAAGTTTGTATTAATGGTTAGAAACTGGCTGAGGGGACTTTTGTTTCTTTTTTACATAGAGCAAGTCTAAGACAGGCATGATATTGGGGACAATATCCATTTAGTAAGCATGGCAGAAGTTCTGTGTTGTTTATCCTTTAATGATGTGACTCTCAGGCTCTACAGTCTTCTGAATGCCAGAAGCTAAGCCACCAGAGATTCACAGTTACCTCCATTCAAGCTCCAGCTCCAGAGTTTACTTAACTCTATGGATTCATGCTTTCTTGTTGTTTCTGTCCACTGAAAACTTCTCTTTCTGGTCCGTCGGCTCCGCTACACATTAAGAAGAATTTTTTAATCTAGTATTTTTACCTGAAGGAGTTTCTGTGAGTATTCACACCTATCGCAAGAAACACTGCTATATTGATCAAAGCTTATTTTTAAAAAGCTGTTTTGCTTATACTAACTGAATAGTAATCTGTGTATATTTGTCTTTTAATTGAGTAGAACTTTAGAGGTCTTTCATTCTAGCAGATCATGCTGAGATGAATGGCCATTAGGAGATTCAGCTGAGGTTACACAGCTGAATAACAACCAAATCAAAATGAAGACTAAGTTTTTTTAAATAACCAATTCAGTCTGTGCAGGAAAAGGTGGCTCAAAATGATCATATACACTGGTTTACTTCTCCTTCCCCTCTTTACCTGGCTAACTCCCACTAAGCTCTTAAATCCCAGCTTATGTGCCATTTCCTCAGAGAAGTCTTTTTCTGAGCCCTGGACTAGCGTAGGTTTTTCTGGCATTTGTTTCCATGACACTCTGTATTTCTATCATTACTTGTGCTTCTTTTGTGTATTTGTTCAATTTTCTTTCTATATGTGCAAAAACCAAATTTGGTTTGCTTCCTACTGGGTGCTCAACCTCTAGAATGGCGCCTGAAAGTTAGATATTTAATAAGCACTTGCTGCATAAAGTGAAACTCCTTATGAGGGACTAATTTGTTTAAGCTCTAGAGGCTGATTTAGCTGGAGGCTGTTATGCAGAGCTGAACTCATAAACTAATCTTTTTTAAAAAATTCTTTGTTTCTCCAAGGAGAGTGTAAGTTTTATAAATGTTAGCACTCAAATAAAAATTAATCTTCATGCTTTCCTATGAAGTAACAAAATGGCAATTATGGAGTGTAAAAATGATGGTATAATTCAACCTCTCAACTACTGAAGCCAGATCAATCAATAATAGTACAATACATCTTTGTGAGGATTTCATCAGTCAGCAAGAGAGAAGACAGCATCTAGGGGGAAGGTCAAAATATCGAAGAGTGTAAGTCTAGTGTTCTGGGTTAATGTTGTCTGTCAGGACGATCCTCTTGGCATTTTTAGTATACCCCACTTATTAGGGGCTTTCTGAAAAAGCAGGCATTAGGCACACTTCAGGAATCTCTTTCTTGGTTTAGAAACTGGTTCGGAGACTTTCTCTGGGACCTATGACCACCTCAGTTAGACTCTGATTTGGAGAAGATGCCACAGTTTTCATGTAATGACAGTAGAAGTCATGAATTTCCCTCTATGCCAATATAGATTCCAGTTCAGAAAAGGCAAGGACACAGTTTACAACAGCATAGACTTTCTGGTAATGTTGAGAACCTAAAAATCTTGTTTCAGCAAGATTTGTTATTTTGTAGTCACTAATTTGGAGACTTCCCTGTTCTGTCTCCCAAAAGCCTGGGGCCTTTTGCAGACCTGATGGAGATGGACACCCGGAACCACCCAGGAAGGGGAGATATAAGTATTCAGGGAAGTCCAGAGTGCTTGTTCTTCATAGTTCAATACAAATGGGGCAGGCGGGCTCTGTGATTGAAGATATTTATTAGTTTGAATCCCTTTTCGTTTCATTGTACCATAAGTCATAAGTGATTATTATATTGATGCAACACAAGTGAGCCCCAAAACTGGGGCTTAGCCCAGGAGAGTTCTTGGCTTCACCCAGGAAATAATTCAAGAGCAAGTCGGTAGTGTTAGACAACAGTCTTTTATTGAACAGTACTGCTCCATGCAGAGAAGGGGTAACTCGTAGGCAGTGTGCCCACAGCCAGCAATGTATGAGCTGTTGGCAACTGCATATATACCCACTTATACCCACTTTAAATTACATACAAATTAAAGGGCGAGTTTTAGGACTTGCTAGGAAAGGGGCAGTAACTTCTCTGAGTCATTGCCATGGAAAGGTAGTAACTTCTGGGTTGTTGTCACGGCATTTGTAAACTGCCATCGTGCTGGTAGGAGTATATTATGCAAATAAGCAATGAGGGCAGCTAGGGATCACTTTCTTTGCTATCTGCTGGCTCTTGCTGGTTCCTTCACTTCATCCCAGTAGGACTGGGAAATGAGTCCTGCTCGTGTTCTCCCTCCATATGATGTTAAGGTTGTGTTACATTCAGTGGTGTCCTGGTGGATGCTTAACAACTGGTTGTGGGGCAGGGATGGGGAAAGGGAGGGGACCTGATTTTTAGCATTTGCTGATTCCTGGGTTGTAAATACTCCCAGAAGGGCTGATTTCAAGTTGCCAGTGTAACATCACTGAAAGCAGAGTTGGCAAGAGATGCTCACCCACAATTGCCTCCCCAAGCTGTTGCCAGCTTATAGGAGCCAGCTCCAGGACACCACTACACGTAGTGCTAAAAACGCAAAAAGGACCGGCTACTTAACTGATCCTAAGGGACAAGCAACTTGAAAAATGCCACAGAAAGCCATGATTTCCAGCTGCCAACAGGGAAGCCAGGTTCCTTCTAGAATGTGGGTGAAGTCTGGATATCACTGGAGTCTACTGAGCTGTATCTTTATGAGAGTCCACTGAATCTCACCCTATCATTTTTCCCACTCGTGATCCCTCAGACATGTTATCCCCTTGATGTCTAGATTATTCAGAGGCAGTGAAAACTGGTGGCGCTGTAGAACAGCACAACTGAAGGAAGGGATTGATGAAGCTACAGGTCTCTGACAAAGAGACTTTAATAGCTTTTATACTAGTGAGGGTGCCAGGACAAAGCGTTTGGTTTTTTTAATAAAATATATAACCATCAACATATGAACCACCAATATATTAGCCAATGTATAAACATCAGTCAATCCAGAATTTAGCTGAAGAAAGAGAACATTATCAGTCTCTTTGAAGTTTCCTAGGTGCCCCTCCTCCATTCCAAACTCCCCCTAAGAGATTATCTGTATACTTAATTTTATATCTATCATTGCCTGTTTTTAAAAATCATTTTACCACTTAAGAATAGGTTATTCAGTTTTGCCCATTGTTGAAATTTATGTGAAAGATATTATATTGTGTCTGTTCTTCTGCAAACTGTTATGTTCAATATTATGTGTATTAAAATAATTTATGTTCATGGACATAACTGTAGTTCTTTTTTGTTGTTTTGCAGCATGATTTTAGCATTCCATTATATGGTCTACAACAGTTTATCTTTCTTCTGTCAATGGTTATTTGAATTAATTTTAAGTTTTTTCTATTTCAGAAAATGCTGCTACTAGTATTTCTTGTATATGTCTTGTGGTAAATGCATGCAAGAATTTCTCTAAGGTATATACCTAGAAATGGAGTTGCTAGGTTTAAGAAAATTGTATCTCTAAGAAGTTTGACCAACTTACGATCCCACTAGCAGTATTTGAGACCATCTTAGACTATGTTCTCTCCAACACTTGGACTTGCTATACACTATAATTCTAATAATTTGGCCACAGATTTCTTTTGAGTTTTGTACATTGACAATTATGCTGTGCATGAATAAGGACAATTTTGTTTCTTCTTTCTTTAGTAATTATCCTGCTTTCTCTCCCTACCTCATCTTTTTTGTTTGTTTTACTACATTTATTATAATCACCAGTACAAATGCCAGTAGAGTAAACCCTTGGCTTGTTTCTGTTCTTCAAAAAAATGCTTTGATTATACATCACTAAGTAGGACATTGGCTATAGACTTTTTGAAAACCTAAATGGATATTGAATTTTATCAGTTGATTTTCTGTATCTGTTGAGAGAATCATGTGTTTTGTTCCTTTTACATTTTAAGGTAATAAATTATATTGCTATATTTTATACTTTTTATAAAAACTTGTATTTCTGAGATAAATCCAACTTGTTCACAATGTGTTGCTTTTTTATATACATGGATATACATGAATGTGTGTGTGTATGAGTGTGCGTGTTCAGCTATTTGGTTGGCTAATATTTTAAAAATTTTGTGACTAAACTCATGAGTGAGATCAAACTGATTTTCTTTTCTCTCTTCATCTGCATTTTATCATTAAAGGTGTATAAGCCTTAAAAATGAGTTATGGCGCAGGGCGTGGTGGCTCAGCCTGTAATCCCGGCACTTTGGGAGGCCGAGGCGGGGGGATCACGAGATCAGGAGATCGAGACCATCCTGGCTAACACGGTGAAACCCTGTCTCTACTAAAAATGCAAAAAATTAGCTGGGCCTG
>NW_012117166.1:1277021-1278600 GCF_000951035.1 Colobus angolensis palliatus
AACTGTACTTTTACTTTGGGATATTTGACTCCGATTACCCCCATTCCAGATGACATAACTATTATTTTCTGATATTTTACTCCTATCTTGCCGTGGTTTTCTGCACTCAGCAATTTGATATTATAATTTATAATGTTTTATAAAGTCAATGATTGTTTAAATTTACCACATATTTACCACTTCTCTTTGTTTACTATTTCTTCAGATTTTCCTTCTAGATTTTTTTTTTATGTTTAGTACATTTTTGAGAAATTCTTTCAGTTAAAGATCTATTGATGTTAGCCCTCTCAGTTTTTACTTGTTTGGAAATATTACCATTTCACATTAATAACTGAAAAAAACATAAGTATACAAATCTTGTGTGGATAATTTTTTTTTCTCAGTACCTATTCTTTTGGAGTCTTGCCTCCAAACTCCTGGTTTTGAGAAATAAGTCGCTATTTGTAACACTCTTTTCTCTTCTCTGTGTCATACTTTAAGACTTCTCTGTCTGAATTTGATTATAGAATGAATGGTGTTGAATTTTTAAAAGGTATTGTTTATCTTGTTTAGGATTCATAGGTTGTCAGGATTTTGATGTGGGTGTCTCATCAATTCTGAAAATTCACAGCCATGATCTCTTTGCATATTGTCTCTCCTTGATGCTTTCGATCTTTTCCTCCTGGAAATATCTTTAGGCATTTTAGACCTATTCACTCTATCTTCCATGTTTGTTTGTTTATTATTTTTCCTATTGATAGTGCAGCTTGGTAATTTCTTTACATCTGTTTTTGAGTACAGTAATTCTTTCTTTAGCAGTTTCCAATTAGTTACTTAATAATTTCATTGAATTTCTCATTTAAATTGACATAATTTTCATTCCTAGAAGCTTTGACTTTTAAAACTTTGTTCATTTGTGTAATTATGTGATCCATTTTCATACTTTTGACAACTTTTCAGTTCTTTAAACTTATCTGCTTGCTCATATAGTATTTTCAGTCAGATAATTATAAAATATATGACTCGACATCTTCTGCGTTTGAGACAAAAGGAAAGTGACAAGGAAAGAAAGCAGTGGTAAGTACCTCTAAGGACTCTTTTTCGTCTTGAAAGAGAAAACTGTCCTAAAAGTCATCCCAACGTCTCTGCTTGTTTCTTAGTGGACAAAGCTCTGTTACACAACAAACCTCACACTCAAGAAAAGTAATGAAAGCGTATTTTTAGCTTTTTCAGCCTGTATTCTGGAAAGTGGCCAGATGAAGGGGTTAGAAATGTAATTTAAGTTGGCTCTGGCATTTGCCCCCATACCACAGAAGGAGAGGCTCAGGAACCTTCTATTGAATCTGAACTGCAGCATTTCATTTAGTCACACTGGGTCCACAAAAGGACCCATGAAAGAAAGAAAGCTGAGAAAGCATGCTGGCTCTGTTGGGATTCCTGTGAACATGTGTGGAGGTGAATCCACAGCCCAAAGAAGATAACAGGGGATAGTGGTATTTTTCTCTATAAAATCTATCCTTGTTTTCCTTATTTTGGATGGAATTTGAAAAAGAGTAAATTTATAAAAGAAATTAAAACATACTTATTTAAAAAAAAAAAA
>NW_012117166.1:1279255-1279596 GCF_000951035.1 Colobus angolensis palliatus
TCACCTCAGATCCTTAAAATAATCATAATTTTAGATTTTTCTGATTCTTCATGCTGTGTTTATTCTTCCAGATGAACTTTGGAGTCATGTTGTCAGGGTTCATAGACTGGGACTTTTGATTGGGATTACTTCTACAATATCACAACGTTGGATATTATGGAGTATCCAAGAACAACATATTCACTGAATTTAGTAGTTCCTTTTTGTTCTCTGATAAAACCCTCCATGGTTTTGAGTGATTTTGTGAAATTCATTCCTAAATATTTTGTTTTGTTTTTACTCTTTTGATAAATATCTTTTTCCATTTTTTTCTATCCTTGGCATAAAAAGCACTTGATTTC
>NW_012117166.1:1284535-1288822 GCF_000951035.1 Colobus angolensis palliatus
ATATAAAATAATAATACAAAAATTAGCCAGACATGGTGGCAGGTGCCTATAGTCCCACCTCCTTGGAGGGCTGAGGTGGGAGCATCACCTAAGCCCAGGGAGGTCAAGGCTGCAGGGAACTATGATTGTGCCACTGCACTCCAGCCTAGGGGACAGAGTGAGACCCTGTCTGAAAGAAAAAGCTATTTACATTAGAAGTCCTCATTAAGCAACCCCTCTATATATGCAACCAGAATAGATTAGATGCTTCTTGTGTGCTCTTTGAGCATCCTATATGTCCCTCTTCACCACAATTATCACATTAGATTGTAAGTATGTATCTCTGCCTACCACCCTAGAATAGTTGCTCCTTTAAGAGAAAGTCTGTAACTATATTCTCAGTATTTAACCTAAGAGGTGGATAGTAAAATTCTTTTTGAGTGAACACGTGAATGAATGAAATGAAAATGGCTCCAACATGGCATGTGAATCTTAATTTGGAATTCCTGGAAGCAGAAACCGAGAGGGATTCTCGTGCAAGTGATTTAGTGAAGGACTGCTCTCAAGTGAAACCCATAAGGAAGAAGGGGCGGCAGGTGGGTGAGGGGAACGAGTGAGGTAAAGGTGTATCAGCTAAAGCCTTTCCTGAGCCTGATCCCACAAGGAGCTCTGGAGCATGAAGAGCACCACTGAGGTATCCCACCCTGAGACAAGGGGGCCACCATTTTACCCTGTGCTAGTCTTTCATGGGCTATAGGCCACCTCTGGGAAAGGGTAAAACCTGCCTGTCATTTTCAAGATGGTTCCCATCAGCCGAGGAGAATTTTCCCAAGAAATGTAGAGCCATAAACTGTTTGCAGCCAACACTAATAGCAGCTAAGGAATGGGTGCACTGGCTTGGTCAAAGGGGGTGTAGGCAGGGAACAATAGGGTCTACTGCAGTGTGATAGGACAACGGGAAAGGGGTTATGGGAATGTAGGTGGGACCCTGACTCCCATGACCTCTGCGATATAGGAAAAGGAAGGAGAAAGAGAAAAGGAATCCTCTTCCCGTCACCTCCCACCGCACATACTCCTTTCCTAGGCGAAAGTTGGCTTGCTACCTTGGCATTGTGGCTACCAAAGACAGGTGTCTGCACAGCAGGCTGGATGCTCCTGAAAGGGAGGCTTGCTTTGCAGAGAGCTGAGGTGGACTCTTGCTGCATCCTCTTCACACAGTTAAATTATTCCATGGCTGAATACATGGCAAGGGCTGAGCTACATGAAAAAACAAATCTACAAACCTGGAACAGCTGTAAAAGAACTTAATAGAGTTGTCAAGGACAGCAATTTCATCTCTGAAGAAAGGTGAGACCAGTAAGGGAGAACATTCCCCTGGGACTACATTTAATGGTCTTCTACCTGTGGAAGCATTACTATCCAAAATAGTGAGCCAATTTCCTGACAGAAAGCCTTGCCCCATGGATTGGCATTTGCTTGCTTGGAAAATGAGTTTTCAACTTTTCGAGAATCAAAACAGTCTGTGGTATTTACAATACAGCCTTACTGTCCAGTAGCTAAGTGTAGTCTAATTCTGACAGATGGCTCTCCAGGGAAATTTTCCTTCAGATTGGATTATGCTTCCAGGCTGAAATGCACTAATTACGGGGAGTCTAAATAAACATAGTGGGGGAGTGAGAGGGAGGGGAAGGTAGGCTGTTTCTTAGGAAGCTGTTTTGGAAAGTGGCCATATTTGCAATCTTTATCTTTCCAGCTCCATACACTCAGCTATGTGGAGAATCTAGGCCACTGCTTTGCTAAAGACATGGTAGTGCTGGATCAAGGGTCTGTCTGCCTTCATCAAGGAGCTATGACTTCGTTTTCTATAAGGCCCTGGCTCTCTAACCTGGTTTTCTCCTGTGTTACCTGTCTTGGAATGTAACTTTCAGAATAAATATATCTTTAAAATGAGCATGACTGACTTTAAAAACCAAACGGATCTATGAATTTGGCTCTGTTAAACATTGCTAACCTTCTTTTATAAAAAGTCTAATACTTTGGTTTTGAAGTCTTTAATATGTAAAGATACTCCTCTATTACACATTTCTTAATGCTTACCAGTTTGAGACCTAAATAGCTGTAGGACAAGTACATCTGGCTATCAGATATGGAAGGATGAATTTTGCATGAGTGGACTGAGAAAAGTCCAATTTGGAAGTCAGAAAGTGAGTTCTGGGTCAGGAAGTTAGTTGCAGTTTTGTCTCTATCGTCATTCAACAAATGTTTTTGAATACTCACTGTCTGCCAGGCAATGTATTGGGCATCAAGTACATAATGGTCCCTACTGTCTTGGGGCTTATGGTTTTGGGAGATGGGAATGTGAGAAGAAGGGATAGATAGTGAAACAAAACATTGCACAGATAATTACTCACATGTGTGATTGGTGCTGCAGAGGAAACGCAGGCAAGCACTCCATGCAGCACCTTACCTGGCCTGGTACATTAAAGAGGGATGCTTGGAGGAAATAACTTTGAAGCTGAGACAAAAAGATGGATAGGCATCTGCCTGAAGAAGGGCAGAGTCCCAAGCAAAAGGAACTGGTATGGGGAAAGGCCTCGAGGCAGGAACAGTTTTGGCAAGTTCAGGGGACAAAAAGTGCAGGGTAGCTAAAGATAGGGAAATAAAATGGAAGAGAGACCAGAACTCAGGCAGAAGCAAGAATAATTAAGATCTTTAAGGCAAGAATAAGTCTTTGAGTCTTTATGAGTAATTTTTTAACAGTTTTGAGCAGTGAATTGACACATAGAAATTTACATTCTTAAAAAAGCACTCTGGCTGCAGTGAGGAATGGACAGGAGTGGGGAGTGAGGGGATGGTCATTCTATTATAGAAGGCCACTCACATATGTTTAATAGACATGGAGAAAAGCAGCAGATTCCAGATATTATTTAAGCAGTTTTATTGAGAAATAATTGTATATAATAAACTGCATATGTTTAAAGCATACAATTTGACAGTACTTGACATATATATACATTTGTGAAACCACCTACCATAGTCAGTCGAAATAATGAACATATCTGTCACCTCAAAACCTTACTTGTACTACTTTGCAACCTCTTCCTCCACTCCCTGCCACCCATCCCCCCAGTCCCCAGGCAGGTGTTGATCTGTTTTGTTACACTACATTAGTTTGGATTTTCTAGTATTTTATTGAAATAGGCATCATACAGAAGGTACTCCACTTTGTTGACTTCTTTCAATCAGAATAATTATTTTTGAGATTAATTTATGTTGTATATATTAATAATTCAATCTTTTTATTGCTGAATACTATTCCATTGCATAGATATACTACTTGTTGTTTATCCCTTGCCTATTAATGAACATTTGGATTATTTTCAGTTTGGGATATTACAAGTAAAGCTGCCATGAACATTCATGTGCTTTGTATGTACATATGCTTTTATTTCTCTTACATAATGACCTATGAATAGAATGCTGGATTAGATAGTAGGTGTATGTGTACCTTTTGATGAAACTGCTAAACTGTTTGCCAAAATGATTGTATCATTTTACATTTACAACAGCTATGAACTGTGAAAGTTCTAGTTGCTCTACATTGTCACCAGCACTTGATAGAGTTGGTCTTTCATTTTAGACATTCTAAGAGGTATGAAATAGAATCTCATTGTGATTTTTACATTTCCCTCAAATGAAATTGAGCATCATTTCATGTGCTTATCTACCATCTATTTATCTTTTTTGATAAAGTATACAAAATCTTTGGTCAATTTTTAATAGTTTTTTTAACATTCATTTTAGGTTTAGTGGTACATCTGCAGGTTTGCTATATAGGTAAACACATGTCATAGGAGTTTGTTGTACAGATGATTTATCACCTATTTTTTATGGCTGCATAGTATTCTGTGGTATATGTGAACCACATTTTCTTTATCCAATCTTTCATTGATGGGCATTTAGGTTAATTCCATGTCTTGCTATTGTGAATAGTGCTGCAATGAATATACATGTGCATGTGTCTTTATGATAGAACAATTTATATTCCTCTGGATATGTACCCAGTAATGGGATTGCTAGGTCAAATGGTAGTTCTGTTTTTAGCTCATTGAGATATGGCCACACTGCTTTCCACAATAGTTGAACTAATTTACACTTCCACCAACAGTGTGTAAGCATTCTCTTTTCTCCACAATCTTGCCAGTATCTGTTATTTTTTGACTTTTTAGCAGTAGCCATTCTGACTGGCATAAGATGGTATCTCATTGGGGTTTTCATTTGCATTTCTCTAATGATCAGTGGCATTGA
>NW_012117166.1:1289567-1290743 GCF_000951035.1 Colobus angolensis palliatus
TTTTTTGACTTTTTAGCAGTAGCCATTCTGACTGGCATAAGATGGTATCTCATTGGGGTTTTCATTTGCATTTCTCTAATGATCAGTGGCATTGAACTCTTTTTCATATTTTTGTTGGCCACGTGTCTGTCTGCAGAAAAATGTCCGTTCATGTCTTTTGCCCACTTTTTAATAGGGTTGTTTGTTTTTCTCTTGAAAATTTGTTTACATTCCTTATAAATGCTGGCTATTAGACCTTTGTTAGATGCATAGTTTGCAAGTTATTTTCTCCTATTCTGTAGTTTGTTTGTTTACTCCGTTGATAGTTTCTTTTGTTGTGCAGAAGCTTTTAAGTTTATTTAGATCCCATTTGTCAATTTTAGCTTAGTTGTAGTTGCTTTTGGCATCTTCATCATTAAATACTTGCCATTTCTATGTCCAGGATGGTATTGCCTAGGTTGTATTCCAGGGTTTTTATAGTTTTGGGGTTTACATTTAAGTCTTTAATCCATCATGAGTCAATTTTTGTATATGGTGTAAGGAAGGGATCCAGTTTCAATCATCTTCATATGGCTAGTCAGTTATCCCAGCACCGTTTATTGAATAGGGAGTCTTTTCCCCATTGCTTGTTTTTCTCAGCTTTGTCAAAAATCAGGTGGTTATAGGTATGTGGCCTTATTTCTGGGCTCTCTATTCTATTCCACAGGTCTATGCTTCTGTTTTTGTACCAGTATCATGCTGTTTTGGTTACTGTAGCCCTGTGGTAACAGGGTAACGTGTTGAGGTTGGGGAATGTGATACCCCCAGCTTTGTTCTTTTTGCTTAGAATTGCCTTGGCTATTTGAGCTCTTTTTGGTACCATATGAATTTTGAAATAGTTTTTGCTAGTTCTGTAAAGAATGTCATTGGTAGTTTAATAGGAGTAGCATTGGATCTTTAAATTGCTTTGGGCAGTTTGGCCATTTTAATATTGATTCTTCTGATCCATAAGCATGGAATGTTTTTCCATTTGTTTGTGTCATCTCTGATTTCTTTGAGCAGTATTTTGTAATTCTCACTGTAGAGATTTTTACCTCCCTGGTTAGCTGTATTCCTAGGTATTTTATTCTTTTTGTGGCAATTGTGAATGGGATTGCATTCCTGATTTGGCTCTCGGCTTGGCTGTTGTTGGTGTGTAGGAATGTTAGTGATTTTTAT
>NW_012117166.1:1290793-1291991 GCF_000951035.1 Colobus angolensis palliatus
TTATTCTTTTTGTGGCAATTGTGAATGGGATTGCATTCCTGATTTGGCTCTCGGCTTGGCTGTTGTTGGTGTGTAGGAATGTTAGTGATTTTTATATGTTGATTTTGTATCCTGAAAATTTGCTGAAGTTGTTTCTCAGTTTAGGGAGGTTTGGGGCCAAAATGATAAGTTTTTTTAGGTATAGGATCATGTCATCTGCAACCCGAGATAAGTTTGACTTCCTCTCTTCCTATTTGGATGCCCTTTACTTCTTTCTCTGCCTGATTGCTCTGATCAGGACTGCCAATGCTGTGTTGAATAGAAGTGGTGAGAGAGGGCATTCATGACTTGTGCCAGTTTTCAAGGGGAATGCTTTCAGTTTTTATCCATTCGGTATATGTTGCCTGTGGGTTTGTCATAGATGGATCTTATTATTTTGAAGTATGTTCCTTCAAGACCTAGTTTATTGAGAATTTTTAACATAAAGGGGTACTGAATTTTATCAAAAGCCTTTTCTGCATCTATTGAGATAATCATGTGGTTTTTGTCTTTAATTCTGTTTATGTGATTAATCACATTTATTGATTTATGTATAATGAAGCAACCTTGCATCCCAGGGATAAAGCCTATGTGATTGTGGTGGATTGACTTTTTGATGTGCTGCTGGATTTGGTTTGCTAGTATTTTGTTGAGGATTTTTGCCTCAATGTTCATCAATGATATTGGCCTGAGGTTTTCTTATTTTGTGTCTCTGCCAGGCTTTGATATCAGGATGATGCTGGCCTCACAGAATAAGCTGGGGAGGATTCCCTCCTCCACAATTTTTTAGAATAGATTCAGTAGGAATAGTACCCACTCTCTGGCCCTGCGTTTGTTTTGGTTGGTAGGTTATTTATTCTTGTTTCAATTTCAGAGCTTGTTTTTGGCTTGTTAAGGGATTCAATTTCTTCCTGATTCAGCCTTGGGAGGGTGTATGTGTCCAGGAACTTATCTATCTCTTCTAGGTTTTTCAATTTGTGTGCACAGAGGTGTTTGTTGTAGTCTTTGATGGTTGTTTGTATTTATGTGGCATCTGTGGTTTCATCTCCTTTGTCATTTCTAATTTATATTGTTTATTTTCTTCTTTATTAATCTAGCTAGTGACCTATCTATTATTGTTAACTTTTTCAAAGAACAAGCTCCTGGATTCATTGATCTTTTGATTTACTTTTCATGTCTC
>NW_012117166.1:1293376-1295041 GCF_000951035.1 Colobus angolensis palliatus
AGCACTTTCTCTCTAGCTGCCTTTAACATTCTTTCATTTCAACCTTGGAAAATCTGATGATTATGTGTCTTGGAGATGATCTTCTTTTGTAGAATCTTGCAGGGATTTTCTTTATTTTCTGAATTTGACTGTTGGCCTCTCTAAGAAGGTTGGGGAAGTTTTCATGGACAATATCCTGAAATATGTTTTCCAATTTGTTTGCTTTCTCCTCATACCTTTCAGGGATGACAATGATTAATAGATTTGGCCTGTTTACATAATCCTATATTTCTCAGAGGTTTTGTTCCTTTTCATTCTTTTTTCATTATTTTTGTCTGACTGCCTTATTTCAAAAAGCCAGTCCAAAAGTTCTGAGATTCCTTCCTTAGCTTGGTCTATTCTGCTGTTAATACTTGCAATTGTATTGTGAAATTCTTGTAATGTGTTTTGCAGCCCTATCAGGTCAGTTAGGTTCTCTTTTATACTGGCTATTTTTTCTATCAGCTCCTGAATTATTTTATTGTGATTCTAAGTTTTCTTGAGATGAGTTTTGCCATTCTCCTAAATTTTAACAATCCTTGTTCCTGTCCATATTCTGAATTCTATTTCTGTCATTTCAGACAACTAAGCTTTGTAACAAACCCTTGTTAAAGAACTAGTGCACTCATTTGGAGGACATAAGACACGCTGACTATTGGAGTTGTTGGAGTTCTTGTGCTGGTTCTTTCTCATCTCTGCGTGTGGGTATTCTTTGAACTGCTGGGCTGTTTCTGATTGAAGTGGTCAGGCAGGAGCAGGCTGGTTGTGCTAGAGTTTGAGATCAGGCAGCCCTAACCAGTGAGGATAAGTGAGGACCAGGACCTATATGGAGAACAGGTCACTTTTCTGTGAGGTAGCTGCTCCGTACTGGAGGTCTGGACCAGCCCCTGGTCCCTGCAGACTCTCTAAAGCCTGGAGACAGCAAGGGTGATGGCTGCAAGACAGCAAAGATGGTAATCCACTTCCCACTGGGAGTTCTGTCCCAGGCAGTTGCAGAGCTATTACTGGCTCAATAGCCCCATTGGGGAATATATGATTACATATGTGTAATCATATGTGTAATCATACTGATATGACTCACATCTCAGTCATATTTGCAAGAAGCAGTCAGTCTTTGTATTATTCTATTTTCATGCTGCTGATAAAGACATACCCAAGATTGGATAATTTATAAAGAAAATAGTTTAATGGACTCATAGTTCCACGTGGTTGGCAAGGCCTCACAATCATGGTAGAAGGTAAAAGGCACAGCTTTATGGCAAGAGGGAATAAGAGCCAAGTGAAAGGGGAAACCCCTTATAAAAACATCAGATCTCATGAGGCTTATTCACTGCCATGAGAACAGCATGAGGAAAACTGCTCCCTTGATTCAATTATCTCCCACAAGGTCCCTCCCACAGCATGTGGAAATTATGGGAGCTACAATTCAAGATGAGATTTGAGGGGGGACACAGCCAAACCATATAATTCCACCCCAGGCCTCTCCCAAATCTCATTTCCTTGTATTTCAAAACCAGTCATGCCTTCCCCAAAGTCTTAAATCATTTTAGTCTTAACTCAAAATTCCATAGTCCAAAGACTCAGCTGAGACAAGGCAATTCCCTCCCACCTATGAGCCTGTAAAATCAAAAGCAAGTTAGTTACTTC
>NW_012117166.1:1295341-1304034 GCF_000951035.1 Colobus angolensis palliatus
AGGCAGAGGTTCCCAAATCTCAGTTCTTTACTTCTGCACACCCATAGGCTCAACACCATGTGGAAGCTGCCAAGGCTTGGAGATTGCACCCTTTAAAGCGACATCCCAAGCTGTACCTTGACCCCTTTTAGCCATGGCTAGCGCATCTAGGATGTAGGGCACCAAGTCTCTAGGCTGCACATGGTACAGGTACCCTGGACCTAGCCCACAAACCCCTTTTTTCTCCTAGGCCTCTAGGCCTGTGATGGGAGGGGCTGTGCAAAGTTCTCTGACATGTCCTGGAAACATTTTCCCCATTCTTTTGGTGATTAACATTTGGCTCCTTGTGACTTATGCAAATTTCTACAGCACGCTTGAATTTCTCCTTAGAAAATGAGTTTTTCTTTTCTATTGCATGGTCAGGCTGCAAAATTTCCAAACTTTTATGCTGTGTTCCCCTTTTAAAACTGAATGCTTTTAACAGCACCTGAGTCACCTCTTGAATGCTTTGCTGTTTAGAAATTTTTTCTGCCAGATACCCTAAATCATCGCCCTTATGTTCAAAGTTCCATAAATCTCTAAAATGGGGCAAAATGTCACTAGTCTCTTTGCTAAAACATAGCAAGAGTCACCTTTACTCCAGTTACCAACAAGTTCCTCATCTTCATCTGAGACCACCTCAGCCTGGATTTAATTGTCCATATCATTATCAGCATTTTGGTCAAAGCCATTCAACAGGTCTCTAGAAGTTCCAACTTTCCCACATTCTCCTGTCTTCTTTGAGCCCTCCAAACTGTTCCAACCTCTGCCTGTTACCCAGTTCCAAAGTCGCTTCCACATTTTCAAGAATCATTACAACAGTGCCCTACTCCCTGTACCAATTTACTGTATTAGTTCATTTTCACACTGTTGATAAAGACATACCCAAGACTGGGTAATTTATAAAGAAAAAGAGGTTTAATGGACTCATGGTTCCATGTGGCTGGGGAGGCCTCACAATCACAGTGAAAGGTAAAAGGCATGTCTTACGTGGTCGCAGGCAAGACAGAATGAGAGCCAAGTGAAAGGGGAAACCCTTTATAAAAACATATCTCGTGAGACTTATTCACTACCACAAGAGCAGTATGGTGGAAACTGCCCCCATGATTCAATTATCTCCCACCAGGTCCCTCTCACAACACATGGGAATTATGGGAGCTACAATTCGAGATGAGATTTGGGTGGGGACATGGCCAAATCATATCAGTCTTTATGGAAGAAGAGGGAAAGAGAAGCTTTCCATTGTGAACACTTCCACACTTGATTATTTCCTTCTTTTTTGTCACATTCCTCATTAATTTCCACCAGGAGGAGGCCTGCAGCCTGGTTCCCCTAGTCTCTCTTCCTAAATCCCCCATATTTTTTTTTCTTTTCTATTATTGAGTTGTGAGAGCTTTTAATGTATTCTGGATGCCAGCCCTTTATCAAATATATGGTATGGGAATATTTTCTTCCAAGCTATGGCTTTTTATTCTCTTAACATTTTCTTTTGAAAGAGAGATGTTCTTAATTCTGCTCAAGTCCATTTACTCAATTTGATCTTTTATAGGGTATGTTTTCAGTAGTGTGTCAAAAGAAATCTTGGCCTAATCCAAATTTATACAGTTTTTTTTTTTACTGTTTTACTCTAGAAGTTCTATCATTTTAACTCTTGCATTTATAGCTATGACCCATTTTGAGTTAATTTTTATGGATAGTATGATATGGTTTGAAGTTGTTTCTTGTGAGTGTGTGTGTGTGTGTGTGTATGCTATAAAGTTGTTCCAGTACCATTTGTTGAAAAGTCTATATTTTATCCACACAATTGCCTTTTGCACCTTTGAAGAAAATAATTGATCACATATATGAGTCTATTCTGGACTCTATTCTTTTCCATTGCTCTATTTGTCTAGCTTTACTCGAATATCACAGTGTCTTGACTGCAGATTTCTAAATCTTGAAATCAAATAGTGTAAGTGCTGCAACTTTGCCCTACTTTTTCAAAGTCGTTTTGCTTATCTAGGTCTTTTGCATTTCCATATGAATTTTATAATCAGCTCATTATTTTACACACACACACACACACACACACACACTTGAATTTTTATTGCGGTTACATTAGATATGGAATCACTTTCTATTATTTGGAAATAATAAGACTCTTAAAAATAGTCTTCCCATCACAAACAGTGTATCTCTCTCCATTTAGTACATTGTCTTCACCTTTCCTCAGCAATATTTTCCAAGACAGGTCTCTCGAGCTCTCTCATTGTTTATCATTCTCTTCTCTGGTACTCTACCCTGCATATTCTAGGTGGGATGGCCTCTCCAGACTGCCAAGTCCATTTCCTCAACTGAGGGAGCCCACTGGGCTCTGACTGAGTTTTCACCTGTCTGTACTGTGTCTTTGAAACTCTCTCCAGGTAGTGACATGGGCAGTTTTAGTTCTTGCCTCATTTGTTTCCTGTCACTCAAGGGTCACATATCTTCATTACCTGATGTCCAATCATTGTTTCATATATTTGGTCCAGATTTTTAGTTGTTTAAAATGTGAGAGTAAATTCATTTCCTGCCTCTCCATCATTGTCAGAAGTGATTGATTTTCTGTGAGAATTGAAGAAAGAGAGTGGTCAAAGATGGATGATTTTCTGGTTTTCAGCATGAGCAAACTCAAGGAAGATGTTGGTATTTGCTGAGATGGAAAATATTAGGTGAAGAATAGGCTACATTTTGGTATAAGTAAGATCATGTGTTCCATTTTTAACATATTCAGTTTGTGCTACCTGTGAGACATTCAAGTGTAAAAAAATCAAAAAAAAAAATCAGTTGTATAGAGTAGCCTGGAGCTCAGAAGCAGGGCCTGAGTTGGAAATATGAATTTACAAATTGTCAACATATCCTGTTTATGGTATTTGAATAATAGAGGTTGACGAAGGTCTTTAATAGCAGAATGTAGAGTGATGAAAGAGGACAGGGGTCCAGTTTTTGAAGAATACTAATGCTTAGACTTTAGATGGAAAAGAAAACCTTAATCTGAGTAGAGACAGCCAAAGAGGTGAAAGGGAAACTGGTTGATTGTATCATGGCAGTCACTAGAAGAATGTTTCAAGGAACCAAGAGTGGTCAGAGTCACTGTGACTGAGAGAGTGACAAAGCTACATTGAGGTTGATGAAGAAAGGACTGAAAAGAGCACACTGGATTATGTGACAGGAAAGTCATTGGTGGCTTTAGTAAGGGAACTTTCCATAGGGCAGTAAGGACCAAAGCCAGAACAGAGTAGACTGGAAAGCAAATGATGGGAACAGGAGGCAGCGTGTTTAGCTCCATGGCACATTTGGCTGCAAAAGGGAAGAGGAGGACTGAAATTGGGAAGGAATTTTTTAAAATGGAAGGAAACAGATCATCTAAATACTCACAGCTAAAAGCTAGTGGTGGGGAAGCCTGGAGAAGCAAGAAAGAAAGGATGAACAGCAGAAGGGTTCCTGTGGCTGAGACCCTATTGGATAGCACGAGTGGATGGGACCCAGAATAGAGTTGGCGCATTTGCTTTTGATAAAACTCTTCTTCCCATGTCACAGTGGGAGGGAGAGGCCAATGAAAGTGCCTCTTATGAATTTATGAATCCAAAGGTAGGAAGTCAAGTGTAGCCCTTCTAATGTCTCTGTCTTCTCTGTGAGGGAAGAGACAGGGCTGTGTGCTGAGTGTATGAAAGAGCCTCTGCCTTCAGGGAGCTTGTGGTCTTTTGGCGTGTACTGGTCTGATGATTTCTTTTATAGTAACTACAAAATCAGTAATCAGTCTCACTTTAACTTGGGTCCTTTTCAAATTTTAAAATGTTTTACTTTTCAAAGATAATTTGCCAGATTTTTCTTTATTATGTAATCTGTCTGCTCAATACAGAAAACTTGAATGAAAACAGAAAAGTAGATAATCCTGATACAAAGTCACTTACAATCCCTTTGCTCTAAAGTAGCCACTGTTAAAGTTTGATATATCTTTCCTGTATAATCTGCGTTCATGGTTCTTCACTTGTAATTTTTATATGGTTGTGACACTATTTTGCCAGCTTCTTTGCTATAATTTGTTTAAGTAAGGAGACTGAACACAAAGTTTGGTCTCCAAGGACCGTTTCCGCAGGTGGATGGGGCCCCTGTTCCTGAACAGGATTTCATTTCATTTGTCCATGTTTGCTGAGATCAGGGCTTCCCTGCTAGCCAGGCATCCTTGAACAAGCCAAAATGCAGAGCACAGCCTTCAAAGGAAGCTTGTCTGTCTTCTCTCTTTGGAGGGTGAGGGGTCATAGTCAGTGTGCCCAGAAGAGAAGCTGGGACTTATCAACTAACCAATACTGCTTTCAAACCATTTTCATCAAAATGTTTCTTTCTTTTTCTTTTTTTTTTTCATGCTTGTCCCCTAGGCTGGAGTGCCATGGCGCAATCTCAGCTCACTGCAACCTCCGCCTCCCCAGTTCAAGCGATTCTCCTGCCTCAGCCTCCCGAGTAGCTGGGATTATGGGCACCTGTCACCAGGCCCAGCTAATTTTTTTTGTATTTTTAGTAGAGATGGGGTTTCACCATGTTGGCCAGGCTGGTCTCGAACTCTTGACCTCAGGTGATCCACCCACCTCGGCCTCCCAAAGTGCTGAGATTACAGGTGTGAGCCACCACACCCGGCCCAAATATTTCAATCAAAACATGGGAAAGTTTCATATGCAGCTTCAGGGGTCTTGGGGCTGGCAGCTCTCAAATAAACATGCTGTGGGTACTGGGGAATCAGGAAGATTGTGGATATGTGCTTCTACTTGTGCCTAGAGGAAAAGGTTTCCTCTTCTTTCACAACAGCCTTGACCAGCAACTTTTTGAGGGAGTGGGAAGCAGGACAAGGAATTTTGGAGTCTTGCTGGATTGAGACAGGGATGAAGAACTGAGTGAAGGCAGAGCATGAGAGAATGGTCCCAGGTCTCCTGAAGCATTTGTTCTTTCAACAGATAGGCTCTGTGCTAGCACTGGAATGCCCATGGAAACTGAAGGAGGAAACCACAGGCTGGCAGAAGGCTAAGTCTGTGTCATCAGAGCAGGAAGCAATTCCATGAAGCAGCGACTCTGCCCTAGCTGCATTTATTTCCCTCTGTTCCTGGAGGAGTGAGGGGAAGGGGGAGACATCCTTTTCTAACAAGGAACTTTCCTAAATATTTGGATTTCATATTAATGCATGCTTTCAGAATTTAAAGGAACTCTTTCTGCACAGAAAGAGTCCCCCATCAGGTCACACAATGTTTAACAATTATAGTTTGGCCACATTCTCCTAGAAAAAATACAGGACCTCCCCCTTCAAAGACATACACAACTCCAGGAAGCCACCTGAAAATCTTGTGTTGGCCCCTGTACCAACTCTACCCCCCTCCTCAGTCTCTATTAATCTGTTCCCAAAAAGAAATGTCACCAGATGGCCCTGCAAATGTCACCTGGACATCAGCATGGCTTCACTCAAAACAGGGAGGCATTAGAGAATCTAATCCATCGTTCATTTCCATCATTTCAGGTCAGTTTGCATTCTTTACTGGGTATATAGTGCTTTTTTAACACACTGGGTTGGACAGTAAGATCTGTAATCCTGCTATTAAAGAATATTGCTTCACATTTAATGGAGGAAGTTCCCAGTGACTCACAGATACTGAACATTCTGTAAGGACTCCTCTCTTGTTAGCATTTAATACCAGATTTTACTGCCCTCAGCTTCATGAACTGAGCACTCCCTTGGCGTTCTCAACACCTTAGGCTATTTTTAGTATTTAATCCCTTCCAGATATCAGAGCCATCAGACCTCCTTTCCTTTTTTCTTTTTTTTTTTTTAACAGAAGAAATTCCTTCTGTATTTTCAAAGTGTGGATGGGTGGATTTTAGGAATTGACCTGATCCTTTTTTAAAATGGGTTTTTCTTTTACTGTCTCTTAGATTTCATATCCAGTCATGGGCATCAGACCCTTATCCTGTCTCTGCTCTGTGTATTTCTCCATTCTAGCAGTTACAGAAATAGCTGAGGGAGGTGTGACTGGTCCTGGAGAAAGAAAAGAAAGCTGAACTCCCCACGCTGAGGAGGTTGCAGGGCCACAGCTAGGCGGGCTGGGGGTGGGAGGATGGCTGTACTGCTGGGCTCTCAGGCAGAGGCGTCACACATCCAGATGTGCTTTTGCGCTCCCTGCAGCTTTTAGGGAGTGGCTTCCAAAGGAGTCATAAAACTCAGAGGTAGGTTTGGAATAGGAGATTTCAAGTGGGCTCCTGCTCACTGTCAGAGTCACTTACTTTCTTTACTAGGGATTAGAGAACTCCACAAGCATTGCCAGGGGCTGCAGAGAGGGGAAATTGTTTAATGGATACAGAGTGTCTATTTGGGGTGATGCCAGCATTCTGGAGATAGACAGTAGAGATGGTTGCACAACACTGTGAATGTACTTAGTAGCCACTGAATTGTATACTTACACATGGTTAAAATGATAACTTTTATGATGTACACTTTACCATAATAAAAAATATACAAACACACATACAACCCATGAAAACTCTCTACCAGAGTGCAAATAAGACTTGGAGACAACAGAGAAGGGTGCAGGCCCAAATGCACAGAGTTGCCCCTGCTTCTAGCCAGGTGAGGTGGGGTGGGGGCAGGGGTAATATTCCTGCAGGGGCCACCTACTCATTTTAGAAGAGGCTCATTTTAGAAACGCGGCAAGGGCTGCGTTTCCCTCAGCTTCCCAGAGCCCAGCCTCACCCTACCAACATCTGTCCTAATAAATCCATCCACATTGCCTATATGCCAGACCCCAGTTCCAGTGTGTTTCCCACTGAATTTTCACAAAAGTGAAATAGCTATTATGTTCATCTTACAGAATAGGAAACTGAGGTATAGAGGGGTTCATTACTTGCCTAAGGCCACACAAGTGATAAAGGTGAGATAGCATTTGAATGTAACTCTATTTAAAGCCTGTGTTCCAAAACTCAGCTTTCCTGCTTATACTAAACTTCAAAATATCCATCTTTGTATAAAAATAGATCCTGAACAATGCTTCCATCAACTCTAGAATAAAAATGAGTTTGTGTCATGACTTGAATCCAGTACACTTCAGCGGCACTGGCATTCTGCTGCTTTCATCACACTCCACCCTGTGAGTCACTCATGCCAGGAGGACCCACCGAGGATGGCTCATGGGCCGATGTAGTTTTTGCTGAATAAATGATACATCAGAGCCTGAATAAGGAATAGGCTGGCCAGACAGATTTCCAATAAAGGGTACTAAAACATTGAGGTGGAGGAACCTATTAATCTCTATTTCTTTCTGGGAGAACATTACATATAGTTGGGAATAATACCTGAAAAAGTGATGACATTCCCAAATAGCTCAAGTTGCAGTAGATACTCACTAACATGTCTTCTGAAGGTGTAGGTCCAGGCAACTGCAGGCTTCAGGCTTGAGCTGTTTGGGTGGTAGAGAAAAAATTAGCACTGTCTCCAACAATCCTTTCTCTACCCATCAGAGCAGCCAACTTCTCATAAATACTGAACAGATATTTAAATAACATCAGTTTGAAGAATGGCCAAAGTCATCTCCTACATGCATTGATCTGTCCTGCAGGCCACAAGTTTTTATCCCCTCTTTCCTATGTCTCAGCCTACTTCTGCCTCATAGATACACATCTCCAAAGTGCAGCCCTGGGGCCCGGGCTCACTTTCCTTCATCTTCCGTATCTCAAGGCTTATGTTAAGGGCTCATTCTCTCTTCTTTCAGATCCAATCTCTTCTCCTTTCAATGCCCACTGCCACAGCTTCTCCTTTGGTGACTGCTGTTGCTATTGCCACCACTACCAACTTTCAATCTGAGAGCATGATTTTTCCAGAAGATGTGATGTAGGGCAAGAGGGAGAAAATAAATGCTATGTGCATTTTGACACTATCTAAAAGCAAACAGATAAATGTTTAGCTTTAAAAACATTTCTAAATAGTGTATAAAACAGTTATTTATAGTGGATTCTTGAACCTGACCCCATTGCTCACTCTCAACCTATGTGTAAGTGATGGTCACTTATGGCGTGAGATTAGGCATAGAGTAAGTATTAGGGTAACAAAACCAGTGAATTTTTAATGATATCATGATTTTGTCTTAAAGAAAAACATCAACATCAAAGTGGCCAGTTGATAAAGTCCTGCTCCTACATAAATAACCAGTGTTTTAAAAAATTATCTTTAATGATTTTTTAACCTCCTTGAAAAAGATGAAGTGGTATGTATTGCCTATTTCTTAATGGTTAAATATCATGAACTTTGGTGGGGAAAGAAACTGAAAGCCCAGTAATTCCCTAGGTCTTTATACAAGGTGAGTATTATCTGAATGTCGTCTGGAGCAGTGGTTACATTTTTAAGTGTCTGCCATCCATGCTAATTGACCAGGGTTGTGGCTGGCCAGGGTCAAGCTCCCACAGTCAGTGCAAGAGGGCCCTGAGGCTTTGGGCAGCCTGTCCAAAGGCAGCCACCTAATGTAGAAGGCAGTGGCAGTGCTGGCCCACTTTTGGTAGCAGCCCCTGAGTTACGGGCTCCTTGTGTGGGAGCTGTATGTCGAATTGGAGCTCCAGACTGCTCATTCCCTGCCCAGAGCCTTACCCTGTCATCATCGATTTTATGGGGAAAGAAAGCATCTCCTTTC
>NW_012117166.1:1311774-1323597 GCF_000951035.1 Colobus angolensis palliatus
GTAATTTGTGCCTAGCCCTATGAAGAATAGTACAAAATAATACGACATGTGCTCCTTGCACTTGTTAGGGAAGATAGGACACACCTGTGAAAAACGAAGTAGCAGCGCAGAGCAGGATGCATACAAACAAGTGAAATACACAGAGATTACTGTGAGCTAGGAAGAGGAGAAAGGCATCATAGAGTAAGCTATTTGGTACTGGTCCCTGAAGGCTTTGACTGGGTGCAGTGATCTTCAAAGTGGGTTGTGGGATGACATACACTGGGGTGCAAGGATAAAATAGTAGGACTTCTATTTATGTTTTCTCATCTTTGTTATTTCTCTTTTGTATATGTTTATTACATACATAATGTTAGAATTCTATACAGGTATAAAACTTATAAGTAAGTAAATATATATATATATATGGGGTATGTGCTCCAGAATTTTTTGATATTCATGTACCAGTTGCAAATTTCTTTTCTCTCAGCTTCAAATTCTGCTCTGGAAAAATCAAGTTCGGACCTTTACATCTATTTCCTTTTACCACCCAGCACAATGTTAAGCTCTGTCAGCAGAGGGCGCAGGAGAGGCATTGCAAGAGGAAAGGGGAGTTTCTCTTCCCAGCTCTGCTGTCCTCCCCTGAGGCCTCTGCAGGGAGGCCTCTCTGCGGTTCCTCCAGCACCCAGGAATCGCTTTCCCGCAACGTGGGCAGCAGCTTCAGTGCAAGGCTCCACAACACCCATGGCCTCTCCAGCACTCAGCCCCTGCAGCGCATAGCAATCAGCAGCACCCAATGGGCAGCCACTTCCCCAGGCACCCCCTTGGCGAGACACCTTCCCATGAACAGCTTTTCCTAGCACCTAGATGGCAGATTTCTGGCCAGTGCCAGAGGCAGATTTCTGGTAAGTTCTGCTGGTGTAGTACCACATTGACTTCTCTACCATTCTGTGAGTGATGGCTGCGCCCTCTCCAACAAGGTCTGGGTTTCAGCCTTGAGGGCAGGGAGGATCTCTTCCTTGAGTGCTCTGCTCCTCATATCTGCTAATCCTATAGTTTTTAAGAGTTCACTGTACTTCCTGCTAACCAATCCTTCATTAGTTCAATCCTCTGTTATAGTATTTATTTATATTAAACGTTCCCTGTTTGAATTACTGGATGGTTTCTCTCCTGAACAGATCCAGACTGATTCACTGTACTTCTATTAATAAAAAATGTTGAGCATGCACTGACTGCCAACATATGTATATTTTCTTGCTTATCAATTATATTCATGTATTCTTTGACTAATTTTCATGAACATGTTAAAAACATACATAAAATCTTACTAAGATAAAGATGAAATATTGTATATTTGAAATATTGTCTTTGAACCATCTTGATTATAATGGCTTTATACTGTAATTAGCAAATATCTCAAGTAATGATATGAACCAGATATGGTTAATCATTAATAGTAATGATTGAAATTGAAATTAAATTTCAAATAATGATTTGATTGGAATTAAAAGAGGGTACCTGTGTCCATCTTTATATTAAGTTTGAGTAGACTGTATTTTATTTTTAAAATAACAAAGATAAAGTTATTTGATTTCCTTACCATACTCCAGAGCACCACAATGCACACCTCCAGGGCATATGAGTCCTCTTTGGGCACAGCTGATCTAAGCCACCACCTTGTCTCCTTTCTGGTCCATTACCTATACTCCAGCCATAGTGATCCACATAAAAATCATGTCACTTACTTGCTTAGAGCACTTCATTGGCTCCCCATCAGTCTTATGATAAACTGTGAAACTTACCTATGGACAGTTTTGAGCGGGCTTAGGCCATGGTGAATCTGATGGTCCAAACCCTGGCAGAACTAACATCTGTCTTTTTCCCCAGTCTTGTCACATACCCTCGCTCACCCTACAAACAGGCCTGAGGTAGGGAACATACACTGAGGGATGCTGCACCAGGACTTTTCCTGTTGAAACCCAGGCCCTGAGGCTTGGAATTCCTTCCTTTAATCTGACATGTGACTCCTCCTCAGTTCTGAAAAGCTCCTAAGTAAATTGAATAATTCCAGGTTCTACTTTCCCACGCCCTCTGCTGATTGTGTGCTTCTCTGTTCTTTCTACGGCATAATGCACTGCTACTTCATTGCAAGAAACTTCTTATGTGCTGGGCCCAGCTTGATGCTTTACAGTTTGTTCTCAGGCTGGAAATGTCAGCCTTTGGAGTGCAGGGCCAGTTGAAATATATCAGTCATCTCACTTGACACTATCCCCTTCCCAACCACAGTGATATTGCCTCTCACACAGTGATGGCATTGCCTCTCAGGAACACTCTCCCAGGCTACCCCTCCACAGATACTGTGGTACCATGTCCCTCTGTGCCTCAGTTTCTCCTAAAGATATTAACACCTGAATTTACCTATAAAGTTGTAAAAAAATGAGTTACAGCTTGGACTAGTACCTGTAATAGAGAAGGGATTATCAATACACATTAACTGTTATTTTTTCAAGGTCGACAACCAAGATAAAAGCATATTTCCATACGTTTTCTCCCTGCAACTCTTCTCACACACTTCTACACCTGACTTCACCAGAAATCTGAAAAAGGCAGAATGCTCTTTCCTGCTATCGGACTCCTGGATCAGAGTTTCCCAGCTGGCACAAATGCCAGCTGCAGGACATAGGTGTGCCACTGATCACCTACAGGTATGCTGAGATACAAATTTTCCCTCAGCTTTGTGGGAGGCCAAGTGGGCTCTCTTTACCCCCAGCCTTACCTTCTCACCTGGTGGGGTTACCCCAGTATGCACCAGATGTGGCTTCCTGTGTTTACCACAACACAAAATATTAGGGAAATGCTGTTGGAATTACCTTATACTCTTCCCCTAGTATCTCTTCTGTTGATCTTTCTGGCCTCAACTCAAATCTCACCTTCCTCTTAAATTCTTTCCTGCCTTCCTCAGCTAGAAGAAACAAAAGCATATATGTGATGCAGGTTACCCCCCGCCTTCTTCCATAAGCTTCTACTGCAATTATTGTCTGATCCATTGATTAGACAGTTAAACAAATACTCAGCTACTGTCCTTGAGACATCACCTATATGCTATTGCTAAGTTAAAGAGAAGAGGGAGGCCAGCGAGATTGGTGGAACTCACCTTAGAGATCATCTGGTCAAATGATATACAGACAGAAAAGAAGTCTTATCAAGGTTAAGTGGAACTTGTTCAGCATCACCTGGAGCTGGTATTGGAGTTCCACGATTCTAATAACTGATGCACAGTTGTGCTACTTGCATTTCTTACGCTATGTCTTTGCTCACAAATATACCAGGAGCTTCTTGGTGGTCCAGTCCTTTCCTGATTGTCTTGTGTCTACCACATTGAGCCTGGCCCACAGCCTTGCACAAAGTTGGAACTCATGAGATGTTTCCGATATGAACCTAATTGGTCACACTCAAGCATTTTCTTTTGCTTTCATTTGGGAATCAATCCCAAATCATTCCAAAGGAATGATAGTTTCTTTTCTGCTCATCATCTGTTTCAGGTCTAGAATGATACAACTGATAATATCTTTGAGCCTGTCCAGGAGCTGAGATTGGTCACTGTAGTTACAGTCAAAAAATGGTGATAATCCCATCAAAGGATGGAAGAAGCAGTTCCAAAAAGCTAATTGGAAAGACTGATGAGTCTACCATTTGCGCTTTCGAACTTGAGTCATTTTTCTAGTTCTTGAAATTTAATTTCAATACCTTCTTTGAAATGCTGACATTCAGCATCTACGTTGTCCCTTGGGTGAAATGACTACTCCTGTATTTCAGTGTTCTAAATTATGAGCAATTAACATCAAGGCCGTAGCCTTAGCAACCTGTGTCTGGCTTGGGAGCTTTGCCCTTTCTGCTGGTTCTGTTCTCTTCCTCCCAACCTTCCTTTGACTCCCTGCAGTGCGAGCCCTCCAGGGAGGGAAGAAGGAGGAGAAGACACCCTGCTGCACATTACTCTTCTGTACTCCACTGATGCTCCTTTCCTCTTGTAATTTAATCACTTAAACTTCTGACTTGAGAACATATGAGATAGTAACAAAAGCTACTTTTTGAACCTTATGAGTCCTTTGGAGACAACTGTCACATTTTACAGTAGATGCAATTAAAAGTAATTTTGATCATCAGTAATAGAAGCTTCACTTACAGGTTCTATTATTTGGAATACAGTTATTTTTTATTTCACTTTTTTCTAGTCATATTGTAATAATAAACATGCAAATTTATGCATTCAACAATTATACACTGAACTGTTACTATGTGCCAGGCATTGCACTGCTATGTTCCAGGTTCTCTACAGAGCTTCATGGTGTTTCAACTAGGAGAATTGTGGACCATAAGCAAATGATTACACAGATTGTTATTTAATTAAAATAGTGAGAAGTAATGCAAGAAAAAATACAAGATACTCAAGGAACCTGAACCAAAGGGGTAAAATCTGGTATGAAGAGCCAGGGAAAGTTTTCCCAAAGAGCTAGCACTTATACTGAGGCTAAAGTATGAATAGAAAGTACCAGAACAAGAGGATCAAAGAGAAGTTGTTCAAAGAGAATTTCATGATGGAAACACAAGCCATGTTAAGTATTTGAGATTTTTCTCCTCTAAACCATAATGGAAACCTACTGAAGGATTTTAAGAGAAGAGTGATATCCCATTTGCACCTAAAAAAAATAACCCTCTACCTATTACGTAAAAAAGACAGTGTCTTGGGAAATTGTCAAGGACTATGTTAATATCATCTTACCTTGATAGAATAGCAAAGGAGAGCCAATATCTGGTGTTTGGAAAAATATGATACAAATAAAGCATAAGACAAAAATAATATTAATTTTACACTGGTCTTCAAAACCTGTGTGAGTATTACTAAACGTCTCCTCAAAGATGGTAATGCAGATGAACCGGTAGTAATTGGCCCCCAACTTCTCTGAGAGAATCCTAAAGATAGCAAATCAATGTGAAGTCAGCTTCCATATACACATTTGTTTTTCTCTGGCCACTCTTTTCTGTTCTGTCAGTTTATATTATATCAATTCCATCAATATAATACTAATTATATTAGTAATTGTTGAACCTGCTACCATGAATCACCTCACTCAACTCCCAGCTCAAATTTCCTACTCAACTTCCCTCTCCTCCCTCTTACATGAATTAATTATTCTTAGCCCTTCATTATTCCCTTAGAATTTTAGAATCAGGTTATCCAACTCTATGAAAACCAATGTAACCATTTTTATTTTAAAAATTGCGTTGCATTTATATATTAATTTGACTAGAATTTACGTCTTTATAATATTGACTTTATCTATGTTGATAAAGTCATGCATGATGAGTACTGCAAAGAAGACAATGGTATAGAAAGGGTTAAAGAATGACGAATACTGTTTTATAGAGGGGTCATTCAATAATAATGGTCTTCTTAAAATCATAAGTTTTTTAGATTTATTTATCAGTACAATATAGTTTTAGATGCTAGCATAGACATTGTCTTCTTTTAAAGCTACCTTTTTTTTTCGGCTGGTAGATAAAAATGCTATTGGTTTTTGAAAATTGATCTTATATCCAGGTAATTTTTATATTTGGTTATTAAATTGGTTTGCAAATTCTCGTAACATTGTCATTTTCAACGAAACACAATTTTTCTTCCTTTTTAATCTTCCAGCTGATTATTATTTTTCTTAAGTAGGGCACTGTTAGGTCCTCCTGTACAGTATTGTACAGAAATGGGGCAAGCAAGTACTCTTGTCTTTTTCTTAAAGGGATGGTTCTAGTGTTTCATCGTTAAGAATGATGTCTTTGGTGAATGTTTGATGGACATATTTTATCAGATTAAAGATTCATAGCTTGCAAAATATATGTCTCATGAATGAGTGTTAAATTTTCATGTTTTTAGAAAACCTAATGAGAAGATAATATCGTTTTACATTTTCCATTTCCATCATGCTATGTGGTGGAATACAATATTTGATTGTCTAATGTTAAGTCATCCTTGAATGCTGGTAATAAACCCTACTTTATCATGATTTATTATTTTTTTCCATATATTGCTTCATTTTCCCTGCTTCTAATTTCTTTAGATTTTTGTAGCTTTATTCATAAAGGCAATTGGCTTATCATTTTCCTCTCTCCTACTGTTCATGTTGTTATAATATCAAGGTTACATTAGCTTCATAACATGAATTGGAGAAAATTCCTTTTTAAAATCTTTCCTCTAGAAAATTTGTATAAGATAGAGGATATTGGTTCCTTGAAGATTGTCTTAGAGGGCTTTTTGAGGTGGGTTTTAAATAACTCATTTGATTGATCTAATAGTTATAATTTTTTAAAGTTATCTATTCTTGATTCTGACATTGGTTGCTGTTTTTTTTTTAAGACAATTTTCCATTTCATTAACTTTTCAAATTTCTTGGCATAAAGTTGGTCATAGTATTCTCTAACATTTCTAAAAGTTCCTAAAATACACATAGTTATGGCTTCTTTTTCATTTCTAACTTTTTTATCTCTTTTTTCTTGATTAATTTTATCATGGAAATAACTAATTTTAAAACCAGCTTTTGGTATTATATTTTTTCTTTATTTTTTCTATTTCCCCCCTTACTTCTATTTTGTTTTGACTTTTGCTTTTTGGTGCAGTTCAGTCTTTTTTCCAACTTTTTGATGTGGTCTTTCATTGCATCTTGTGGGTCATCAGTTCTGAGTAGCTTCAAATTCTCATAATAATCACTGTTTTAACTGGTTATTTAGAAGTGTGTTTTTGAACTTCCAAATCTGTGGGCTTGTTTGACATTTTGTCTTTGACTTATAATGAATTTTGGTCGTAGAACATTGTCTGAAGAATGCTAATGATTTGGATTAACAGAGACTTACTTTGTACCCTTGTATATAGTCAACTTTTATAACTGTTCCATGATTCCTTAAAAAATTATTCTCTCCTGTTGTTGAATTCATGGTACCATATGTGTTCCTTAAATCAAACTTCTTAATGTATTGTTCAAATAATCTATATTCTTATATATTTTGTCTGCTTGAGTTATCATTTACAGAAAGCAGTATGTTTTACTTTCCCTCTATGATTGTGAATTTATTGATCGCTCTTTCTGGCAAATGTGTGCTGGTTCAGGTCATTATATCTTCCTGGCAAATTGTTCCTTATATTATTATGTTGGCTGGAAATGAGATCACCTGCATGTTATGGAAAATCAACTAGAGTGGCTTAGTAAGAGAATTACATTTTTCTCAAAAAATAAGAAATTTAGTAATAGCTCAGGGCTGGTCATGCTCTTCAAGTTAGTTTTCAAAGACTTATAACCTTCTAATTTTCTATTCCACCACTCTTGCGATTTTTTTTTTCAAATTTATGGTCACTGAAAAGTTCCTCTTCCTCCAGCATCAACTTGGCATTACACGTAAGAAGGTGGTAGAAGTTGAAGGACAAAAGCCCTCTGCTAGCTAAAACTATCAGGAAAATAATTACATCAGGAAAATAATAGTCTTCCCCAAAGTATCATCCGGTAGTTTTCTTTTCTTCTTTTTTTTTTTGAAATGGAGTCTCCCTCTGTCACCCAGGCTGGAGTGCGCTGGTGTGATCTCAGCTTGCAGAAACCTCCACCTCCTGGGTTCAAGTGATTCTGCTGCCTCAGCCTCCTGAGAATCTGGGACTACAGTCCTGCACCACCATGCCTGGCTAATTTTTGTATTTTTGGGTTTCACTATGTTGGCCAGAGTGATCTCAAACTCCTGGCCTCAAGTGATTCTTCTGCTTTGGCCTCCCGAAGTACTGGGATTATAGGCCTGAACCACCGTGACCAGCCCCAATAGTTTTCCACCTATATATTTGTGTCCAGAAATGATCACTGATCATCCTTGATGCAAAAGAGTCTAGAAAAATGAATACTTTTAACTGGACCCGTTGGAGGCCCAAACCAAATTGAAATTCCGTTAGTCAGGAAGAAGAGAAATTGAAGAATATTAGGCTGAAAAATTGGTAGGGTATGCCATACTTGCTTTAACCTAAGTAATGTTTTTCACCTTGAAGACCATGCTTTCCAACCTTGTTTAGTACTTATCGCATATATATATTTCATTACTTTCAACATTAATGTGTTGCTATATTTTAGAAGTGTCTCTTGTAAATAACATAGAACAAGATTTTAAAATCCAATCAGTTTCATCTTTTAATTCAAGATGTAACCATTTACATATATTGCCATGACTGATATATGTGGATTTATTTCTACCATTTTATTATGTTTTACTTTCTAGTTAATATGTTAAATTTTTGTCTCTTTTATCTTTCTTCTTGCCATTTATTGGCTCTTTTCTTTTGGTCATCCATCATATCTTTCATCAGTTATATCATGAACTTGGGACAGCTCCATTGTACCTTTCTTTTGCTCTTCTCAAACATTCCATGAGTCACTAGTGTCTGTAAATCTCATTTTGCACATTTACCTTGGATCTGCACTACTACTATCTGGGCCCAAGATACTATCATTACTCTGCTAGTGTTTTTCATAACTTTCTAATTAGTGTCCTGGAATCTACTCTTGCTGCTACTACAGAATGACTTCACTGGACTAGCTAGAGAAATTACTGGGAAAACAACTAGCCTAAGTTTTCCTCACCTTACCCACATTGTCCAATTAAATTGAGCACTTCTAATACTAAGAACTCACGAAAGGAAAATGATGTTGCTCAGATTTCTGACATTAGCATCTAGATAAATGGCAATACTATTACTGAAATGTAGAATACAAGAAATGAAACATATTTAGAGTAGAACATAATTAATTCATGATTCATGTGCAATTGTGCATAGTGAATGTAAGGTATCTGTACACCATCCAAAGGGTGATGCTGTATAGGCTGTTAGATAAATGGGCTTGAAACATAAAGATAATTCTTTACATTGAACATATTTAAGGTTTGGGAAAGGATCATTTTAGGTGATCTAAAGTGAAGAGAAATCTGTGCCTGGTCCCAAGCCATGAAAACTTCTTACATTTAAAGGTCCAATGAAGTAGAAGCTTCCCCAAAGGAAATTGAAAAGATAAAGTCAAAAAGGAGAGGCAAGAGAATCTAATATCATGGAATCCAGGAGAAATGAGTGTTTTCCCAAGGAAGGAGTGATCATTTATAATAGATACCACTGAGAAGTCAAGATGAGAATGGAGAGATGTCTGTTCCGCAACATAGGGGCACATTGGTGACAACAATTTAGGTAGAGCCCTGGGTGCCTGTGCCAGATAGAAGTGAGCTGAGGAACAACTGAAAGATATGGAATTAGAGTTATTTCTTTTAAACAGGTTTTTAGATAAATTTAGCCAGATAAGATAAGAAAATGACAAACAATAGCTGGGAGAGGGCCATGCTTTCAAGGAAGAGGTTTATTTAAAAATATAGAGTATATGTTTAAATATTAATAGAGAATCCAATGGGAAAGAAAAGGCTGAAGAATGAGGACAACAAAGATAATCCACTGAGTTTCTGAGAAAGCTCAGTGGGGTGGGATATTCATCCTACTTGATAGGATGAGAAGCAACATTGGAAGAAGCATAAAGACGCAAAGAAGAATCTGCCAACATTGGAAGAAGGATAAAGACGCAAACCTCTTTGTAGTGACATTGGCAGCGAGTTAAGGCAGTTTCTGTCTAATGATTTTTGTTTTCTACATGAAGTCAGAAGCAAAGTCATTTTCTGATAATGAATAAAAGTCAGAGCTTTGAGAAGAAATGTAGGCCTGGTCAATCAATACATAACTACATTTTGTTAAATTTCTAGTGTTAGGGACATATTATTTCTAATGCCCACCAAAAAAATCCAATAGATGTGATTATTCTCATTCTACAGATAAAGAAACAAATGTTAAATAACTTACCCCAATTCATATAGCTGGGGTGTATGCCATGCAGATGGCAGAGCTGGGACTGAACCCCAGATTTGTTTGACTTTAAAACTGACACTAATTTGAAAAATTAAAAGAGTATGACAAAGACAAATTATCTCCTCCAGTTTTTCACTGGCTAGTTGGAAATTCTCTGCTGTCTCTTCATTGGCCTTATTACAGTTCATGTGGATATTTAAGATCATTTTGTGACCCAGTTGAAAACTCTAACCTGCCTGAGCAGAATTAGTTGTCTTCAGTGGTTGCATTTATTTCTGATCAATGCAAAGCATCACTAGAACTAAAATAGAATTTGGGGTCAGATTCCTTCATGGCTGGGGAGCTCTGCAGCTGTGACAGATGGATGAGGGAGCAAATGCTAGAGGAAAAAAGGAAAGAAAAAGAATCTGTCCTAAACTGAACCTTTTTTCAGACAGTTAAGACTTGCCTCCCAAACAGGTTTTATGGATCGCTAGGGGTCTCAATTTGTGCCCTGATGTGTCTGAGTGAGTGTGATCTTCAGGCTTCCAGACCCCTCCTCCCAGGCCCACCCCACACGTATTCTGCCTTCACTTCCTTGCACAGTGAAACACTCCATTGACTACAAGGCTTATGAAATGGAAAGCTCTGATAATGAAGTGTAAGCATTTTTGTCTTCATGACTGTGAAAAAAAACCTGGTGAAATTATTTAGAAATCCTCAATATGGGGTGGGAAAATGGGAACAAATGATTCATTGGGAAAATAAATGCTCCAGTCTAAAAAAATCCAAGATGGAATAAAAGATGTATTCCCCTCCCAGTTTATAGAGGAGAGCACTTTTTTGGTATTTTCTCAGCTGAAAGGAAGAAAACCTTAAATTTCTTCTTTTCTGTCTTTTCAAGTCTAAAACTATTTTTTAGACTTTAGAGTACATCAGGTTCTGATATCATGTGCATTTTGTTTGTTTAACTGTACTTGGTATTTTATGTGGACTTCTGAGCAAACTGAATTGGAATTCTGCAAGGTCAGGGGACTATTTTGTTTCTCTTTGCTCACCACAAAGCCTAATACCTCCTGCCATGCCTGACATTGTATAGGTGACAATTTTTTAAAAAATAAATGAATGAATTAGTTAATTAAACTTTCTTCTCAGAGTATTTTTACCAATAGTTTTCACTGGCCTCTGGTTCTCATTGTTTTCTCTTTAATGGCATTTTCAGGGGATTTCATACCTGTTTTAATTTTGCTTTTTCTAGTTGCTGTAGTTATTGTTTTAGTTACCAAAATGACTTAAAATTGTGAAATATGTGAGCAGGATTGGGTAGTATTTACTGTTGATATATATCAGGCCACAATCTGTAAAGTCAGTACTATGCCACACTGGTGGCTCTTGGGCCTCTAATTTGGGACACTGATACTGCGCTCTGACCCCTGTTCTGTTGATGTACCCTATAGCCTTGTAATTGCCCTTGAAGTCATTGCCATTGCTACTTGCTTTGGTTACTTACCCTTCAAGGTACTGAAATGTGACGGTGGCCCAGCTGTTCTCCAGGTGCTTCTATCTGACCACATGACTCTCCAATCCTGGTTCCCATGATTCCTTGCTGCTCAGCCATGAGGACATGTTGATACCTTATCTTGGTCTCTCTGTGGCTAGCAGTTTCTCTAAGCTCTGACATACCTGGATTTTGGGCCTTCTTCTGCAAATGGATCACTCACTCATACAGACTATTATTCTAACCTCCTGAATTCCCAGGTCCTGGCCGCTTTCTACCTATACAGTCTTAATCTAACAATCTGCTAATATGTTGGTGTGTGTACTTTAGGATTTTTTTCAATACTTGGACATAAACATAAATATGCAAACTTGTTTTCAATAAACCTGAGGTCACTCTATGCATACTTCTTTGTAATCTGATGTTTTAATCTTAATAAAACTCTTTTTTT